>NW_027495183.1:0-271839 GCF_021521415.1 Bidens hawaiensis | reverse complement strand
AACGGCGGAAAGAAAGAGAGAGAAAGAGGCGGAAAGGAAAATATATTATTATTATTAAAAGTAAAATATTAGTATAAATAAATATTAAATCATAAAAGAAAGAGATCGGGTCAGAGAAACGGGTACCTGGGTCGGGTCGGATCGGGCAGATGTCACATGACATTATTTGATGAAACGCAATTAGTGATTCTTTTTGTTGGATGGCTTTCTCAAACATATCACAAGTCGAGTTCCATCTTGTTGGACAATCCCAATTGGGCCCCAACCATTGACAATTAGCTTCATCACAAAATTTTTTGTATCTTGAAAATGTTTTATTGTTGCTAAAAAACATCTCGTAACATTCTTTTAAAATTGTTTCTTTGCGTTTCGATCACGTTTAAACCCATCTTGCACGGCCAAGTTGATAATATGTGCAATGCATCGGCTATGAAAAAACGCTCCATCACAAATAGGTTTATACTTTAATTTTAAATGGCCAACCGCGGCCGTATTGTTGGACGCGTTATCAAACGAAATTGAAAAGATTTTATCTTCAATCTTGTATTGTCGAATGACTTTATCCAAGAGTTTAAAAATATTTCTACCCGTGTGCGGGTAATCAAACAATTGAAACGCAACGGTTCGTTTCATCATTTGCCACGACCCGGGGTCAACCCTATGAGCCGTCACACAAATGTATGAGTCGGGCGAACCATTAGGTACCGACCACACATCCGTTGTTAAGTTTACCACCAGTTTGTAAGTTTGAAAAGTATGAAATTAGTTCGGATTTAGCGTTTTTCCAAGCTTTAAGACAATCTCTTCTAAGGGTCGAACGACTTACGTGTTGGTAGCGTGGTTGAACATACTTTTGCATCATCTCCGTGAATTGAGGGTTGTCGAAGTGGTTGAAAAGGAAGTGTATTTTGAATCACAAAGTTTGAAAACTTTTGACGTACCGCTTCAAGGTCGTACGTAAACACCATTCCTTGATTCGTCATCTCCGGCTGCGAACTACTTCCCGATTCGTCCTTCAAGGCCTTGCAAAAGGGCCTTTGTACATGCGCTCTTAAAGTGGAGTTTGCATCTTTGCCATAAAACTTCAAACAATGTTTGCATCGAGCTTTTTGGGTACCGTTAGACATTTCGCATAGGTCGAAATGTTGCCAAACATCTTGGTTTCGTTTCGTGGGGATGACCCGAACGACCGTTTCTCTCCCGTGTTCGAGGCACCCATGTTGACGGATGAAGTAGCACTTTGGGAGGCCATGATAATCGACTACGAAATAAGAGCGTATGGAGTGGTAATGTGGTATAATTGAGCGTGAGATAACAAAATAATCGCGTATGTAATAAACGTTTAGAGCGTTTGGAGTTGTATAATCGAGTGTGATCTAACCAATACCCAACCTAAGCTATATATAGATGTTTGTGGGGGTAAAATGGGGAAAAAAAAAAACGGTCAAAAATTATAAAAAAACGGCTATATGGCCGTTACTCAACGGGAAAAAACCGGTTTTTAACCGGTTAACAACCGGTTTTTTTATAACGGTCAAAAACCGGTTTATAAAAAAAACCGGTTATTAAAAAAAACCGGTTTTTTAATAACCGGTTATTAAAAAAAACCAGTTTTTTTTATAACCGGTTATAAAACCGGTTTTGGCTCCAAATTGTGTAACCGATATATAAACCGCCGGTTTGTAAACCGGTCAAACCGGTTTACAAAAAACCGGTTTTCTTAAAAACCGGTTTCCGGTTTAAAACCGGCAAAACCGGTTCGAGGACCGGTTTTTTTGACCACCTCTAGCGCCAGACTCAAGTTCTGGTCTTTTCGAGAGGGCGTGGGTTCAAATCCCACTTCTGACAATGTTTTTTTTATTTCCGGTTAGCCAATGATGTTTGCCAAATTTCACTTCTGCCCCTCGTATTGCAAAACTTAATGGTAGTTACGTAAACATTCTGATTCATATAACATACTTTAAAATCAAAGAGGGACTATTTTTGTTTATTTAAAATTTATTTTTTCATTTGTGATAAATTATATATTCATTTCATAAGTAGTATTAAAATGCTTTTCAAAACAAAGATTGTGTGAGTATTTGCTTTCTTATAAACTTTGTAACACTTCATTATAATATAATACCATAAACAATAATTAAAGGTTGCTACAAACAAAATTCAATATGTTTGTAAAACGATCTTGTTAACGGAATGAATGCAATAATCATCTATTCTCGTCTTAGTGGTCGTCCATAATATAATATATGTTCATACGTATATAAAGTAATAACGAACACGTAGGACAGTCGTTACCAAATTCATATATATATATATATATATCCAACGAATTATGCTAGTTGAATAAAATAATATTCTTTGTCGGCTATGTAGGCCAATTGGGATTTTGTTTATTCATCCGTATTCAAACTACTCGGACCATATTTTGAATCAATGGTGGGACCAAACCAAACCACACTCCATCCACGACCCACCCACCTAGAAAACAAAGAAGCAAACAAACTTTCATGTAATTTCAATTAAAGATCTTTATATCTTTTATCAAATACTAAAAGGCACACATTTCTTGGCAGTTTTGCTTTTACCTAATTTTGTTTTAATAACCGGACTGCTGTCGAATTTTCAACTTAACATTTTATTCTTTCTTCTTAAAAAGTCTCATATTTAGCACTCTAGTAGTGTTTTATAATATACGAAGTAAATTATATTAAATCAACTAATTTATATGATATTATCTAGCACCGGTTTCATAAATAAATCAATAAAAACACTACCTTTTTATCCAATTTGGTATCATGAATTAACTCATGTGACTAGGGGTTTTTCGCTAATAGATTTCCTTTTGAGGAGGTTCCCGTACAGTTCCTACTAAGTGTAAATTCTATAAATATGGGCAAGCATCACAGAGAAAGATTCGAACTTTGGTTAAGGAGAGTTTGACAAGTGTTATAACACTTTGGAAAAGATATCACTGCCATTAAGTTAACACCGTTAAGAAAAATGGTACCAAGCGAACATTTGTTATATATGTTTTGTAATTATAATTTGTCTTTTTCATATGTATCTTCTAGTCTATTAGCAAACATGTTGTATTTATATTGTATGGTTGTTAATATAAAAGTATCAAATATTGTATGGCTTTTTAATAGAAAAGTATTACATAATCCTAAGATACATGTGTATTTTGTAACTATAATTTGTATCTTTTCATATTTATTTTCTGAACAACTAATATTGAACCCACAACATTTAAAAAGTTTTGATTAAAAGTCATACACATTTACTACCAGATCAAGCAATGATTCCGCTCCATATTTAAAATACAGTTCGTGAAAAAATCTTTTTTATATTATAGTATAGTATATATAATATTGTCTTTTTTATATTATAGTATAGTATATATAATATTGACAGGCATGACAGGTGCCGCAAGCTATTTTTCAGTTTCTGGTTTCTTTTATTTGGTTTTTACATTTTTGAAATTTTTATTATTTTTTTTTATCCATAACAAACCAAATTAATACCGATCAAATTTAGGTAGATGTTTCGACTCAACATGATACATCTATTTCGCATGATTCTAAAGTAGAAAAGGAAAGTAGAATTTTGAAATATACTACTGGTAAAAGGATCGGTTACACCAACTTCACATAAAAAGCTCACACCTAATTGTCAATAACTTTAACAGTTGACCAATAGTTTGACTCCAACAGCCATTTGTAACTGTTTATAACTATTTTACTCTTCACCTTCGATCTCTCAAAAACCTCTGTAATCACCACCGTAACCGTCACCGGAGTTTCATTTCACCACCATACACAGTCACCGGATATGGACGACTCACTGGAAGCATCACAATCGGAGTCATTGGATGTTATTAATCCTCCCGATGATGATCTGTCCATGGAAATCGATCCTCCGTCAGGAGACAACCACGCGACGGCTGAGGATTGGCGTAAAGCGCTGCACAAGGTCGTTCCGGCGGTGGTTGTGCTCCGTACGACGGCGTGTAGAGCCTTTGATACCGAGTCCGCTGCTGCAAGCCACGCCACGGGGTTCGTTGTTGATAAGCGTCGTGGAATTATTTTAACTAATCGCCACGTCGTTAAACCAGGTAATTATGTTTCCGTTTCGATGTAAAAACATTACTTTTTAACTGTGATAATATAAGTTGACTTTTATAGTAATTGAGTTGACTTTTAATTTGAGTGTGTGTGTTTTGTAGGTCCGGTGACAGCTGAAGCTATGTTTGTGAACCGGGAAGAGATTCCGGTGTATCCGATATACCGAGACCCTGTGAGTTGGTTTGTTAATACTTGATAAGATAATTGATGTGTGTGAGTGTGTGACAGTTTGTGGTGATATATAAATTATAATATTGTGATTGACTGATTGTGCAATTTTTTAGGTTCATGATTTTGGATTCTTTCGGTATGATCCTGCCGCGGTGAAGTTTCTGAGCTATGAGGAGATACCTTTGGCTCCTGAAGCGGCTTCTGTTGGACTGGAAATTAGAGTTGTTGGGAATGATAGTGGAGAGAAGATCTCTATTTTGGCGGGTACTCTTGCGCGTCTAGACAGAGATGCACCGCATTATAGGAAGTATGCTGCTTCACAGTGTTTTCTTTGTTTATATTCTTGGTTTGATAAAGTTGTAACAAGAATGCTCTTGATAAGAAAATTGATATAATATTGAATCTTAAAACTGGAAATAACTAAAGATTTATGCGTATTTACAATGTAAAGTAAGTTATTCTAGTTTGCTAAAACTGGGGAAACTTGTTAAGAGATTGAAATCCGGGGCCCATTGAGATTTTTCATCCATTAGTAATGGGTCCCGTAACTCTAAAGGAGCAAAAGTTATGCCATTTCGAACCTTTTCTAGCACATTTTGAATTGGTCCAAGTATGAGTATGCTAGCTCTTGGATTAACTTCGTGCCAAAGATGATTAAAATCCTTGCAGCTTACATTATATTTGGTTGATTTACTACACCTATATGCCTGATTTGTTCTGCTTTCATATGTGTTCTTTGAATTATATCATATGTAATAATAGTGAAAAAGATGAATAAAAGATCACCGCTATGCATCACTTGTTAACAATGAGATATTTTCTTGCTGCAGAGATGGCTACAATGATTTCAATACATTCTACATACAGGTGAACTTCCAACTACTAATGCTACTATTTTTGGGTTATTCTAGACTTTGACCAAGTAGCTTGTATTTCTTATATTATTTTGATTTCCCACAACAGGCAGCTTCAGGTACTAAAGGCGGTTCGAGTGGGTCCCCAGTCGTTGATTGGAAAGGACGTGCGGTTGCATTAAACGCTGGCAGCAACTCTTCTAGTGCCTCGGCATTTTACTTTCCTTTAGAACGAGTAAGTACAATATTATATGTTGGAACAAGAAATGTTATGTTTTCTAAGGAATCATGCATAAACTCTGAAGTTTGCATTTGCAGGTTGTTAGGGCATTAAATTTCTTGCAAGAAGGAAGAGATTCTAGTCAAGATAAGTGGCAGGCTGTTACAGTACCTCGCGGTACATTCCAGGTTTGTTGGTTACATTAGCTGAAAGTTAATTTCATTATTAAACTTAATGTTGTTATTATAATTATTATCAGTCTCTTGTTTCTGTTAGGCAACCTTTGTCCACAAAGGATTTGATGAAACACGCAGGCTCGGTTTACAAAGTGAAACAGAGCAGGTCTGTTAGTTTTTATTCAACTTTATTTGTTGATTTGTAAAACAATTTTGAATGTTCTGGTATTTGATTTGTTTTTGGGTTAGTTGGTTCGCCATGCATCTCCACTAACTGAAACCGGGATGCTTGTAGTTGACTCTGTGGTAAGTTTTTCAGATTCTGTTGTGAAATTGCTATCTACAGATTCAGCTGAGCAAATATGTCTGACATCGTCACGGGTATGCTGTAGGTGCCAGGTGGCCCAGCTTGTAAACATTTGGAACCGGGTGATGTTCTTGTTCGCATGAATGGGGAGGTATGTGCTATATGAATATAGTTTCTTAAACTATCATTTGTAAAACTATGCTTAAATGAACTAGAGTTTACGCAGGTGATTACTCAGTTTCTGAAGATGGAGACTTTACTTGATGACAGTGTGGGCCAAAATGTTGAGCTAGAGTTTGAAAGGGGTGGCACATCTTTGACCGTTCAGTTAGTGGTGAGTGATGGTTGACCGGTCTCTTACATCCATGTTTTGTGCTTTACAAAAATTTAGTGTTGGAAAATTCAATATTGTGTTTTGTTTCAGGTTGAGGATTTACACTCCATAACTCCAAACTACTTTTTGGAAGTTAGTGGGGGGATTATACACCCGCTCTCATATCAACAAGCTAGGAATTTTCGTTTTAAATGTGGTCTTGTATATGTAGCAGAACCCGGGTAAATATGTGTGCAGTTAACATGGTTTCTCTTTGGTCTACTTCTGAAAATGAAATGTTCAAACCATTTGTTTTTGTATCTTTTTTTCATTTGCAGTTACATGCTTTATCGAGCCGGGGTCCCACGGCATGCCATTATCAAAAGATTAGCCAATGAAGACATTTCAAATGTTGAAGACTTCATTAATGTTCTATCCAATCTCTCTAAAGGAGCTCGGGTTCCATTAGAATACATAAACTACAAAGATCGACACAGGAGGAAGGTATTTTAATAATAATATTGCTAAAGTATATTTTTTGGATGTTTTGGTGGATAATATTGACTTTCTTTTGTTCGCAGTCTGTTCTTGTTACAGTTAACCGCCAAGAGTGGTATGCTTCACCTAGCATATATACACGCAACGACACTTCTGGTATTTGGATAAGAAAGACGGCTTTGCCCTCAAATTCCCAAGTACCTAATGGTGTTGCCAGCATGGACACTAGTAGCTCCGCACATGTTCAAGAGGAATCCACCGATAAAGATTCATCTGCGGATATGGAAGATCAAGACACATCAGCAGGCTCTGGTAATGCTTCTGTTGCTGAGCGTGTGATAGAGCCTACTCTGGTCATGTTTTCGGTAACATCTTCAAAATCAAATCATCGTTCATTTATTATTACTATTTGATGGGATTTGTGTACAACTTTTGGAATATTTATATTTACTGGTGTATGACGTGTCAGGTTCATGTACCATCATCATGTATGGTTGATGGTGTTTATGCACAGCATTTTTTTGGAACTGGTGTCATTATCTATCATTCAGAAGAAATGGGGTTAGTTGCAGTTGACAAGAATACTGTTGCCGTATCAGCATCTGACGTCATGCTTTCTTTTGCCGCCTTTCCAATCGAAATTCCTGGGGAGGTATGAAACAGATATTAAAAAAATTAAGAAGCCGGCCGTTTATTTTTGTCACAAGTTTTGATTTTTCAGGTGGTCTTTCTCCATCCTGTTCATAACTATGCAATTATTGCATATGACCCTTCTGCCCTTGGACCCGCTGGTAGTTCAGTAGTCCGAGCTGCCCAACTTCTTCCAGGTAGAAAAACTTGTACCAGATCAATGGTTGAGATGTTTTCTCATTTTTATTTCATTTTGTGATAGAACCTGCATTGAGGCGTGGAGAGGATGTGTATCTTGTGGGATTAAATAAGAGTTTACAAGCAACATCTAGAAAATCTGTTGTAACCAATCCGTATGCACCTCTAAAGATAAGTTCAGCTGATTCACCGCGTTATAGAGCAACCAACATGGAAGTTATAGAGCTTGATACTGGTAAATACCATTATCCATTTTTTTAATGAATTTTAAAAACATATTTAGATACATCAATTAGTTAATGATGTTGGTTGCTTTTTTGTAGATTTTGGTAGCAGTTTTTCAGGAGTACTAACTGATGAGAATGGAAGAGTTAAAGCTATATGGGGAAGTTTTTCAACTCAGGTTTGTACTAATCATCGATCAAAAAAGAAAAGGAAGGTTGGTTCTCTTAGTTCTTTATTAGTCAACCGTACGGTTGACTAAGATTCTGATGATGAAATCTTGGTTGCAGATCAAATATGGTGCGAATTCATCTGAAGATCATTTTGCAAGAGGCATTCATATACATTCAATCAGTCAAGTTCTTGACAAAATAATATTAGGTGTGAAAGGACCGTCACTTCTAATAAATGGTGTTAAAAGACCAATGCCTCTAGTTAGGGTTTTAGAGGTCGAGTTTACTCGTACTTTACTCTCCAAAGCGAGAAGTTTTGGGCTCAGCAACAACTGGATCCAGGTATGCAATATGTTTCTCACTTTCTTTATGTGTAATATATGCAGGAATTGATATTTTTATAAATTGTTGTTTTGCAGGCTCTTGTAAAGAAAGATCCTGTTAGACGTCAGGTCCTACGAGTTAAAGGTTGTTTAGCAGGATCTAAAGCTGAGAATCTATTAGAACAAGGTGATATGGTTCTTGCAATTAATAAGAAGCCGGTTACATGTTTTAATGATATTGAAGATGCATGCCATGCCTTGGATATGTATGATGACATGGTTGCAAAACTTGAATTCACCGTCTTTCGACAGGTTAATCATATTAATGAATCTTCGTTTAATGTGAGAAATATTAATGAATCTTGTTTTATGGTTTGCTCTTCAGGGGCGAGAAATGGATGTTCAAGTGGGAACAGATATAAGAGATGGAAACGGCACAACACGTGTAATTAACTGGTGTGGATGTTTAGTACAAGATCCTCATCCGGAAGTACGTGCTCTCGGGTTTCTTCCGCAAGAGGGCCATGGTGTATATGTCACAAGGTACGGATTTGACCTGTTTTTGTCCAGTCAGCATCGGTGTCTACTTGATGTGTGTAAAGGCTAAAGAATATAATTTACACTGTTGCAGGTGTTCCTCTGGGAGCCCGGTGCATAGATACGGTTTATATGCTCAACAATGGATTGTGGAAGTTAATGGAAAACCAACTCCTGATTTGGATGCTTTTGTTAATGTCACAAAGGTACAAATGTTCATTTATTCTTTGTTTGTGTTTTTCAATAAATTACACTTTCGTTTATTAAACTTAAAACAATGCATGCTACTGCATACAGGAAATTGAAGACGAAGAATTTGTTCGTGTACGGACAGTGCACTTGAATGGGAAGCCACGGGTCCTGACACTGAAACAGGACCTGCACTACTGGCCTACATGGGAGCTCAGGTTCGATCCTGAAACCGCCATGTGGCACAGAAAGATTATTAAATCATTGGAAGCTAGAGATAGCATATGAACACTGAATTCGTATCAAATCATTGTGATATATTTATTTCTTAGATATATACATTGTAGCATGTACATGTAACTTCATATATTTGGCGCAGAATAAATGTTTTGTATTTTGAGGTTTTCTGGCATTTTATAATCGAAAGACTGAACTATGAACTATAGAACTATGTATCATAAAATTGCATTATAAACATTTAAAACAATCCAGTTATTTCACACTAATCAATAAACTGATAAGTGATAACAGACATTTGTAATACATCATATATGTAATCTGAGCTTTAACAAAAATTACACTTGCAAGAACTCCGAAGGTGAATTAGCATCTTATCATGATCATCCAATCCACCTGGAACCGGATGCTGCAAAACCTGCAGAACCAAAGCACCCAACCCATCACTCGTTGACCCAAAAAACTGACAAAAACCCGTGCCATAACTCCAAGAATCTGCATCTGGTTCTGACACGCGTTTGCATGCAGCTGCATCATCTGTTACTGATGCTCAATCTGCATCCGCACCATCTTCTCCCGCCACTTCATCTCCTCCTCCTCCCACCTCTCCTCCACCGCCATCCTTCGCCTCCTCTCCTCATCAAACTCCATTTCCAACCTCATCCTGCTCTCAGCCTCCCGTTTCGCCATCACCATCCGCCTCTCTTCAAACTCCAACTCGTTCCGAGAATCACTCTCGGCCTTCTTCTCTTCTCATTTCCACTCCCTCTCCTTCCGCTTCTCCTCTCTCCTCATCATAACATCTCTCAGCTCCAACATTTGAGCTCCCACCAACCCCAACATCCTCCCATTCACCCCCTTCCTCGATTTCTTCACACGAACCGAACCCGAATCATCCGTTTCCTCATTCTGATCACTCCCATCCTCCTCCTCATGTTTTGAATCTATGGTGGGACCAAACCAAACGACACTTCATCCATGACCCACCCACCTAGAAAACAAAGAAGCGTAATTTCAATGGTTCTTTATACCTTTTATCAAATATAGGGGTTATGTTGGACACCCCCATACGCCCCTTAATATGGGGGCGTATAGTGCAAGACGTCTCATATTAAGAGGTGTTTGTCCTATATGATGTACCTTATATGCGACGTATTGTATAATACGCCCCATACTAAGGGATATACGCCGCGTATTGTACAATACGCGGTGTAAGGGTACGACTGACAACCTAGGACTACTTTGACAGTCATAGGTTGTTATATTGTACCCTATATGCCGCGTATAGCACAATACAGAGCATATAGGTTCAGTTTGAATAATTGAGTCATCCGACTCCCCCTTTCTTCTCTTTATTATATATATATATATATATATATATCTATCTGTGTGTGTGTTACCATACACAAATACATGCACACACAATTCACTATCCCCTTTCGAGAATCGAAACCAAAAAAATAAAATGTGGTGGTTCGACAATATGTTTCTTGACAACGAGGAGGAGTCGGGATACGCGCCTAACGATCAGCCTAACGCGTTGGGATTACCTGATTTGAACCAGGTTTCGTTGTATATTGATATAATATAAATTTGTTAGTTTGTTTATAGTTAAAATATGTTGCCATTACGTTTGTTAGGAGTATCACCGTTACGATAGGCGGGCTGAATAGTCTTATGATCAGCCTAGCACGCTCGGGTTACCAAATTTAAACCAGGTAATATATGTTAAATATAAAGTCGTTATTTGATTTTTAACTAATACATGTTACCATCACGTTTTTCAGGAGTACTTCGCTTACGAGAGTCAACCTGAACAATTTTACAGTTAGCCAATATACGCGAGCCGATGGTTTCGTATAAAACAAATAATGTAAGACACCATTATTTTTTGTTATAATATTTATTATGATTATTTAAATATTATATTTATTATTATTATTTAATTATTATATTTATTAATATAAATATTAGATTTATTATTGTAGTATTATTGTTAGGATTATTAATTTAATTTTATTATTATCATTATTTAATTATTATATTTATTACTAGTTTTTATCCCCGTATTACGGAGGTTGTGTTTGATTTTCGTGTCTATTATTTATATTTTTTGGATTTTATTTTTTTTTATTTTAATAAAGTTAATAATATACTTAGAGTACAAATAAATGAGATGTTATAACCCATTTAAAAGTTATGTGTTTGGTAAGACCCATGACCCGCTTATTTTTTTTACTATAAAATTGTTAATATAAATAATATTTTTTTCTAAGAAAAATTGGATACTAATTTTCAGTTTATCTTTATTTTATAAGATTTCATATCAAGGTGAGATTATTTTTTAATATAATGAGATGTTATAACGAGTTTAATGTTATCTGGGTTTAGCGAGACCCATACCCGTGAATTGGGGTCAAATGGCATGAGAAACTTTTATTTATAAATAAAACAATCTGGTGGCTTAAGAGAATGTAAGAAGCAACCATAGAGCTTTTAAGGATTTCGTTTATATATATATTTAAGATTAAGATTCTTTGTTCTATAGTTTTTCTTTCATTTTCCTTTTTTTATTTGCGCGCAACATGTATTGTAATTTATTTTCATCCTCGTATGTTGTTTTACATTATTCGTTTATAATACTTATATATATTTTTTAATTTTATTTTTATTTATTGTAAGAAAGTTAATAATATATTGATGATAAAAGGGTTTCACAAATAAATGAGCATTATTTATTGTAAGAAAGTTAATGATATACTTATGATTTGATGATAAAAGGGTTTCACAAATAAATAAGATGTTATACCCGGTTTAAAAGTTATATGGGTTTAGTGAGACCCATGACCCACTTATTTTTTTTTCATCATAAAATTGTTTCTTAATTATAAATATTTTTTTTAAATGGATATTGGTTTTTAGTTCCCTGTTTTATATGATTTTTCATATCAAATATTTGATGAGATTAATTTTTAATAATGAGATGTTATAACCCGTTTAAGGGCTATATGGATTTGGTGAGACCCATACCCATTAATTCGGGTCGAATGCATGAGAAACATTCATTTAAGAATAAAGCAATCTGATGGCTTGAGAGTATTTAGGGAGTTTTCGTTTATATATATTTAAGATTATTATTTATTATATTTATTTGTAACTGGTTTTAGATTTTTGAGTCCCGTAAAGAGTTTGAGGAATGGGCCAAAAAGAGAGGACGAGATCATGGGTGTGTTATTGTGGTCCGACGGTCAAGGACAAATGGTATGGACCTTGCATGCAATCATGGAGGATAACCCAAACTGAGGGCCACCATCGTACCGGTAGTATAAAAAATTAAAATAGAAAACATAATAAGGCAAAATTAATGGAGTCAATATGCTCCGTATTGGACTATACATGGTATATTTAAGGGTGGTTGGTGAAGAGGTAGGTCCCAGCAGAGCCCTGTTGGACCCGCACGACTCACCCTGAAAAGAGACGTCTGCGCAGAAACCAACTGGATCCGCAAGACCCACCATGCTCAGAGACGTGACGTCCTTACGCGCAGTACGCAAGCTGTTCCCGCAGGAAATGCCTCCCAATGGTGAAATACTCTGCCTGTTCCCGCAGCTGCGGATACAAGCCATCAGGGAAGGCCACCCGCGCAGCAAGGCTACACGCACAAGGCACTTAGCTCTCAAATACAGTTGTCACCTGAAGGAATGAGCAAGGCGGGAATACTCCCGCCCAAATGAGCCAGTCCGTATGCTTCTGGAAGATCTTTTGTACTATACCTACCAAGGTGTGGGCAAAACAGACGATCTGACCAGAGCAGCCCATGAACCAATCACAGGGTGACAGCTCACCGACAACAGTACGAGGAGGAGCACCCTCTAGTACTGTTTCACTATTAGCTGCTGCCTACTCACCAACCCTTACTGTGGGACGTGCGCAGCCTACAGTTGGTGGAACAGTGCATAGCCGGCAGTAAAGGAACAGTATACAGCCGACCTTGTCACTGTCGGCCGCAGCCTATCCACCAACCAGCATGGCTCGTGCGTAACCCACTGTTGGTAGAACAGGAATACCATTCAGCCGGCTGTACCTTCTAGGAAACCTACCTTCGGCTATAAATACTCTAACACCTTGGAATGGTAAGGACATCATCTGATATCTCATTATCTTATCTTATCTAGCAATCTCTTAATATACACTTATATTCAGAGCAATCTAGTCTGATTCTCACGCCGGAGGGTGGTCACAAGGAGGAACCCCCCCCCCCCCTTCTCAGTGACGAGCTTACGGTGTCTGTTTTGCAGGTCACCTGAAGAACAACCTTCTCTGCTGGACCTCATCCTCGTGGGAAACATTACTCGACCCCCAGATTATCCGTAATCTACCCCGGGTCACTTAGTGTTTCTTCATTGGCGCCATCCGTGCATAAAAGCTAGAACTAATTCTTAGTTTTTTCAAAATTTCTGAAAAATGGTTAACGTTACTCCGGTCCCAAGGCCAGTAAGTGACCAAGAAACCCCGGTGACCACAACCCCAGCAACTGGGAACACCGGCGGTTATACAAATTTTAAGAACACTACCCCGGTTACCCAAGCCGGGACAAGTGCAGTAAACAATATTTCACTGGGGTTCACTGATACCCAGTTAGAGAAACGGACGAGGGTCCCTCGCCAAACACTAGATCAAGTTAAGGCGTGGGCCGAAGCACGTCAGAAAGAGTTCCAAGCTGAGTTGGATGAACGCTTGCGTTCACTTCAACAGGCTGACGAATTCGGCAGTACTCGCCAACATCTCAATATGAACAGTGAGTGCGAGTACTCAGACGATGAGCGGGAAAAATCTGATACCGACGCAAACCCTCGCCATAAGGCAAAAGGGAAGCGTAAGGAAACGGACTTCCAACCGACAAGGAATTTTGGAGAAGCCTTTAAACCAACGAATGCGGAGAGAAACCCGCGTGACTTCTCCAAAACCTTTAGACCAACTGCTGCAAATGCAGGAAAGTCAAAGTTTGCAAGGGACATTGCGGAAGCAATCGCCCCGAGAAGTGCCAAACAAATGTCCAACATCGGCACTTATGATGGTCTATCCGACCCAGACGACCACTTGAACAGATTCATTGCGGGGGCAACCGTCAGTAACTGGACGGAACCCACGTGGTGTTACATGTTCCAGATGACTCTGGTTGGAGCGGCCAGGGCATGGTTCGATCGTTTACCGGTCCACCACATCTATGATTGGGCGGAATTTCAGAACAAGTTCAGCCAACACTTCAGCCAACAAAGGAAATATACTGAAGAACAGTGGACGATCCTCAACTGCGTTAGAGAGGAGGATGAATCTTTACTAGACTTCATCACTCGCTTCAACTCCAAAAAGCTAAGTCTGGGCAACATAAGTGAAGATCTTGTTCGCGCCGCTTTCATCCAGGGCGCCGAATACCCAGAGCTTATCCGCACATTGACGGGTAAGGACGGCATGCCATCCACATGGGATGCCATCATGACGGCGGCCAAGCGCTTTGCCGAGATGGAGAAGCAACTGGGAAGGGATCTTCCCCAGAGTACACACCTCTACACGCAAAGGACTAGAGAAAACAATGTTCGGATCGCCCGGCAGAACAAAAAGAGGAAGCTAGGTATTTGGCAGTCAAGGGTAAACTTTGACACCTCATCCAGCTCTCACCCTCTTGTTGGCGGAAGAGATAACACACACCCTTCAAGCCGAAAACACCGGTGGACGCCACTCACCAAAAGCGTCACGGAAATATTTGCCACCGAAAAACTACCATGGCCAAAAGCTCCAATGATCCGGCAGCGACCTAATGCGTATCAGAGCAAATCCTCTGACTTCCACGGGACAAAAGGTCATAGTACGGAAGAGTGTACATCCTTGAAGGATATTGTTGAAACATTCGTCAAGGATGGAAGACTTGCACACCTTGTGGCATCAATCAAGAAGGGAGGAAGGAATGATAACCGGTACAGAGGCAACGGACGAAAGCCCGTTGACATCAGCATCAACATGGTTCATGGTAAGATGAGAGGAAGAAAAAGGCGAGCGACAGAACCATGCGCGTGGAAGGAAGCTGAGGTGCGCTTCCCACGAGTGCCAGGAGGACCCAGCAAAGAAGGCCCTATCGTCATCAAAAGCCAGCTGGGGCACTACATCACTTCTCGCACTCTTGCTGACAACGGCGCCTCGTCAACGGTGATGTACAGGCAGTTCTTCAACAAGCTAGATGACGAAGACAAGGAACGCCTGGAAACGATCTACGCCTCGATGGAAGGGTTCGACGGCAGCACAAACACCCCCTGGGTATCCTATCTTTCCCCGTCACTCTTACGGACGGGAATCACTCACGCACAGAAGACGTGGATTTTGTCGTAATGAGGAAGCCACACCACACATACGACATTCTCTTCGGAAGAGACGGGATGGCAAGATTCAACGCCGTGGTATCTTCAGTCCACGGCATGATGGGATGGCCAACAGCTGAGGGTGTAGCGATGATCACCGGCATTCCCCAGGTATGCATCGCATCTGTCTCATCTAAACCCAAACCAAAGATGGCTAAACCAACCATCACCGAACCGGAAAGATGGGCCTTCAACGGCAAATACCCCGACCAGGCCGTTTCCATTGGACCAACAGTTGTTGATCCCACACGCACCTTACTCAAGCGCTTATTACAGAAAAACGCTGACATCTTCGCGTGGACACCAGCTGACATGACTGGTGTACCCTGAAGTAAGGCAGAGCATAAGCTCAAATGCGATCAGGCTGTTACGCCAGTCGTACAAAAGCGCAGAGTAATGGGGCCAGAACAAACTAACGCGTGTAGAACCCAAGTCAAGGAACTCCTTGACGCAGGCATCGTACGCGTTAGTAAATATCAAACATGGGTTGCAAATCCCGTTATGGTACCGAAGAATAACAAACAATGGCGCATGTGCATAGATTTCAAAGACTTAAACAAAGCATGCCCCAAAGATTGTTATCCGTTACCCGAAATTGATCTTAAGGTGGATTCGTTAGCACCGTTTCGCCTTAAATGCTTCCTGGATGCGTATAAGGGGTACCATCAAATCCACATGGCCGTTGATGATCAGGACAAAACCGCTTTTCGGATGCCCGATGGCACATTTTGTTACCAAATGATGCCATTCGGACTTAAGAATGCTGGGTCCACATACCAACGCCTGATGGACAACCAGTTTCATGCCCAAATTGGGAGGAACTTGGAAGTCTACATGGATGACTTGGTCATCAAAAGCCCTGACGCAGAAGCGATGTTGAAAGACATCGAAGAAACTTTCAACACGCTTAGGAAGATAAACATGAAACTCAACCCGGGCAAGTGTGCCTTTGGAATGGAAGAAGGGAAGTTCTTGGGGGTCATCGTCACTAAAGATGGCTTCAGAGCGAACCCTGAAAAGGTCGAAGCCATTATCAAAATGGAATCACCTACTACCATCAAACAGGCTCAGACACTGAATGGACGACTAGTGGCACTTAATCGCTTTTTGGCAAACCACGCGGATAAGTCGTTTCCTTTCGTGTCAACGTTGAGAAACTGTTTAAAGAAAACGCACTTCCGCTGGACACCAGAAGCGGAAGCAGCTTTTCAGGAGATTCGGTCACGCTTGATCGAACTCCCAACGCTCACAGCACCAAAAGCGGGAGAGGAGTTAATCCTATACCTTTCCGCAACAGATAGAGCAACCGGGGCAGTCCTGCTAGTAGAGCGAAAAGGCATCCAGATGCCAATCTATTATGTCAGCCGTATCCTAACAGACGTAGAAACCCGGTACTCTACCCTCGAAAAATTAGTCTTAGCACTTATACACGCTTCACGCAGGTTAAGACGATATTTCCAGGGTCACCCAATCACCATTCTCTCCAACTTCAAACTTGCAAACGTTCTAGGCAAACCCGAGTTATCGGGACGCCTAGCCAAATGGGCAATTGAGTTGGGGGAGTATGCGATAAAGTATAAGCCAAGACCAGCCATAAAAGGCCAGGTTTTGGCCGACTTTATTGCAGAAGTGCCTGCATCGCGGGAAAAAGAGTGCCAGGAAGAGGCTCAACCCTCTCCAGCACAAGACATCAATGATGTCTGGCGACTCTACACTGATGGAGCAGCCAGTAACGAGGGTTCAGGCGCAGGGCTGAAACTAACCAACCCAGCAGGCCAAGAATACACTTACGCTATTCGACTGGATTTTCCAAGTACGAATAACGAAGCCGAGTATGAGGCATTCTTGGCTGGGCTAAGAATTGCGCGTAAGATGGGAGTGAATTACTTGGAAGCCCACGTGGATTCCATGTTAGTAGCCAATCAAATCAACGGGACGTACACGGCCGTGAACGACACAATGGCCCTGTACCTCGCACAAGCAAAAACCCTTATGCGCGATTTCAACGACTGCAAAGTCATACACGTCAAGCGTAGTGAAAACAAATCTGCGGATGCGTTAAGTAAGCTTGCATCATTAGCCTTCACCCACTTGGGAAAGGACATCCGCATTGAACTCCTCGAGGCACCTTCGGTCCCGCACAAGGAAATTTGTGTCATTCAAACCGGCACAGAAACGTGGATGACACCAATAATAAAATACCTCGCGGCAGGTACACTACCAGAGTCAAAAACACAGGCAAGAAAACTACGCTGTAAAGCATTGAATTATCAACTCATCGATGACATCCTTTACAGACGTAACTTTCTTGGCCCACTCTTAAGATGCGTGGACAACCAAGATGCTGACTACCTCCTAAGGGAAGTACACGAAGGCATCTGTGGAGTACACGCAGGTCCACGCGCTGTTGTAGCTAAGCTAAACAACGCGGGATACTTTTGGCCGGGGATGCATACGGATGCGCTGGCATACATCAGAAAATGCAGGTCTTGCCAGCTCTATGCACCCAACACGCACCG
Organism: Bidens hawaiensis; assembly: GCF_021521415.1. Classification (NCBI taxonomy): domain Eukaryota; kingdom Viridiplantae; phylum Streptophyta; class Magnoliopsida; order Asterales; family Asteraceae; genus Bidens; species Bidens hawaiensis. The sequence goes on along the minus strand of NW_027495183.1, from coordinate 253,735 downwards.
CCCGAAGAATGAACTTGTTCCAGTCACCTCTTCATGGCCATTTCAGAAGTGGGCCATCGATGTGACAGGCCCATTTCCTACAGCAGCAGGAAATGTTCAGTTCCTAGTGGTAGCCATCGACTACTTCACCAAGTGGATAGAAGCAAAACCCTTAGCCCAAACAACCGCGAAACATATCAAAAAATTTATTTGGGAATTTATTATTTGTCGTTTTGGACTTCCACAGAATTTGGTGAGCGATAACGGCACCAACTTTGCTGACAAGAAGCTACAACAGTGGCTGAAAGAACTTCAAAGCACCCACACCTTTACCTCAGTGGCACACCCGCAAGGTAATGGTGAGGTGGAAAGAGCAAATAAGAGCATCGTCGAAGGCATAAAGAAAAGACTCTTGGAACACAGATCCGGCTGGGTGGACGAGCTTTCGCACGTCCTTTGGGCAAACAGAACGCTGAAGAAGGCTAGTACGGGAGAAACCCCGTTCAGTCTCACTTATGGCACTGAAGCCATGGTCCCGGTCGAAATTGGCTTACCCTCACCAAGGGTCTTGATTCAGCCAGAAGACAATGATGCGGAAAGACGGTTAGACCTTATGCTAACCGAGGAACGCAGAGACTTAGCCGCAGTGCGTGAAGAGAACTACAAGCGACAAATGCAAAAGTACTACAACATGCGGGTAAAACTCTGCAACTTCAATGTAGGAGACTACATACTGCGTAACAACGAGGCTTCGAACCAAGAACGCCCAGGAAAGCTGGCCCCGGTCTGGGAAGGGCCATACATTATCAAAGAAGTTCTGGGAAAGGGCGCACACCGGCTCGAAAGGCTCGATGGCACTCCCATCCCAAGAACATGGAATGGAGCTCAATTACGCAAATGTTATATGTAGATCAATTCCAAACTTGTAAAGAAAAGGCCTAGAGCCACTTCTAATGGAAATGATTCTCCTTTCACAATGTGTTGATAGCCTTACCTTTATACTTATGAACTTCCCACACTGATGTGCCGGTATTCACCGCATAAATAGGGGAAGAAGTAAGTCGTTACGTGTGGAAGGCGGCAAAACCCGCATAAACACAACGGTAAAAATTTCAAGTTTTAAGGAAAACCTCCACGCAGGTTAGATGTAAGTAAAGTTTAGTCATCCTTGTAAGTGCAAGTGACGGTCTTACCCGCACAATCACGAACAAGGAGGCAAAACTTCAACCTATTATCTACCACGTCCAAAGGTTAACTTATTCTGAACACTTAGAAAATTTCAAAGGAAAAGATGAGGAAAACTTCCACGCAGGTCAGATATAAGTAAAGTTAAGCCATCCTACTAAGTGTAAGTGACGGTCATACCCGCACAATCATGAAAGAGGAAGCGAAACAAACTTATAATTTGCCACGTTAAAAAGTTAACTTATCTAAGTACTAAAGAAATTGCTAAGTTAGATCAAAACATGCGTAAAATAAACAAGGCAAGGAATTAACACAATCTTTATTCCATCAAATTCAAATATTACAAAGATTGCTGGGTGCATACCCGCATACAAAAGAAGCTATACAAAAACAAAATCTACGCTAATGGTGGAAAGGGATCTTCACGATCATGCTTCAGGACCACTTCCACTTGGACCCGCACCATCAGTAGAGCGTGGCGGTTCAAGGAAAGCTTTAAGAATAGCTAGCCCATCATCAGCAGCAGCGACTTCGTTTACCTTCTCCACCACCGGATGCGGGAAGGCGGCATACTGATTCACTGCTTGGTCATAAACAGCTTCAGTATCCACATCATACAAAGGGAAGTTGGAAGGCGGGATGCCTTTCTCAACAAACCCTAGACCAAGCAGGAAGCCGGCCTTTTCCCCATCCTCATGAGAAGCGTTGAGGGCTGTGCTCATAGCATCGTCATAAGACGTCTCCGTGAAGACCCGATGCACAACCTACAAAAAGAAAAAAAAAATACAAGTATCAAAACCTTTTCTATTTACAAAGAAAAGCGTATAGACATGAAAAGCTTACCTGAGACAACGCTTCTTGAAGAAGCCATTCCTTGGCAACCAGAGCTTCTTGGAGGGCGGCTTGAGCTTGGTTACAGGCGCGTTCGGCTTCACTTTTATTGAGGTTGGCAAGCAACACTTCCTTTGCAGCAACCTCTTCGACGCCCTTTAGCTTCCGCTCAGTGTGGTCAAGCACGCCCCTCTGGTCCAGGATCTCTTGGAGCTTCTTCGCGTCCTCCATCGCCAAGGCATCATGAGCCTGTTGGAGCACCTCTAATTTAGCTTTAAGTTCCTCATTCTCGAGGCGTAGAGGCTCAGCAACAGCTTCAGCCTTGGTGGCCCTTTCAGTTGCGTTCCTAGCAGTTTCCTTAGCCAGCCTAAGCTGTTCGTTAACAGCTTGGGTAGCCTTGGAACGGGCCTCGAGACGGGCCTGAACCTCAACTTCAAGGGCCTTGAACGCCTTCTCCTTCTCCGCAGCCGCGGCGGAGAGCCTCCTATTCTCCTCCCGGACAGCCCGCGCCTGAGCTACTTCTTGAATGCGAGCTGCTTTTAACTTGTCGTTTTCACGACAAAGCAGCTCGACGCGCGGCTGCATCCGGGCCAGGAGAACCCGAAGCTCATTGGTTAGCCTACCCTCCTGGTAGCTAGCCATGGCTTCCCCCAACGCACCACTGGGAGCTGCGTGACGAGCCCACTCCACGCACTCCACAGGTGTGCGATGGTTGTTCCATCGTGGAACATACACTTCATTGGAATCCGACACTGCAAGAAACAAAAAGCAGTTAGGAAAAGATGATATAAAAAAAAAAAATAGGCCAAAAGAACCCTACGCACCTGTAGGGTCAATAACAGGCCGATAGCCGCCAAACCCATCACCTGAACCCAAGGGAAATCCGTCCAAGAGGTCAGGTAGATGGGAAGGAGGCAGAGGTTGGCGAGAAGCCCCATGCATACCTGAAGGATCGGCCGTCGTTGCCGATGACGGAGGAGGCATGGTGAAGGCCGCCGTTGCCGCCGCGGTCGCCGCTGCGGAGTCCGCAGCAGAAGTAACCGCCGGCTCAGTGAAAGATGCGGTAAATATGGCACTGACAGCCGGCGGTGATGTCATCACAGCTGGAACAGTTGGCTCAACGGAGTGAGCAACTGAACCAGCGGAAGCAGGCGAAGGCGCAGCCGCCTGGGTCGTCGCCTCAGGTAGGCTGACCAAGCCTACCGTCATGGGCGGGGAGGTACTCCTCCCTGCTCCACCCTGGAATGCGTCAACATCCACGCCTGCACAAAGAAGATAAGTATTAATGATGGAAAGCTATGAAGTTAAAAATAAAGTTTGTACTTACGGGTTTTCTTGAGCCTAAAAGTGCGGACAGGCGGGGATGAACCCGATGGAGCCGGCCTCTTCACGCCGCTCACCGTTGTCATCCTGGGCTCTCCGGAGGTGACAGTCGTCGCAGCCTCCGGAGCGGTGGTCTTATCACCACCGGGGTTCCCCGCCACCTCCTCGCTCTCGGCCTCTGAGTCAGACCGAGGCACCGGATCGGCAGTGGAGGCCACCTTCTCCTTCCCCTTCCCGCCGGCAGCCTTCTTCTTCCGCACCAACGGAGGACCATCTGCGGATTCCTCATCAGAACATAAGATTAGAGGAATTCCAGCAGAGGTTTCAGCATTGAGGGGTCGAGGGTTGAATAACGCCTTACCTGGCCGCCTGGCGCTCAGGATCTCGTGGCCTAGCGGGTAGACCTCCACGAACCGATCAGCCTTTTGTTCAAGGATGGGCAACTCGTTCTCATCTAGAGCACGAGTACCCATCTGAGTGGGACTGTCAGCCTCCCGCGGATACAGGAGCGACTGCAAGTCGTTCCCCTCTGAAATAAAAGAAAAGCAGTTAGAAGACAAACCTATATAAACAAAGTAAACAGAGCATACCGTAAGGAACAGAGTTCAAACCGTATTCGAGGACGATCGGGATCTTTTGCGCATCCGCATCCTTCCATACCCGGCTCATCCCGAGCATCACCATCCCGGACTCCGCAAAGCGGTAAACCGGAGATTGGACTCGGGATATCTTCGAGAACCATTCCGCCTCCTGGTAGTTGGAGGCGTGAAGGCTGGGAAGTGCTTGCCCATTCTTGAACTTCATGGCAAGGGGGATGGCGCGAGCGGAGATGAAAAAGAACTCCCGCTTCCACGAGCGAAGACTGCGCTCGGTTGCGCAAATCTTCAAACCCATGATCCGGGTTATCAGGGTATACCACCCCTGGATGCACCTCCAAGAGTAGAAGGTCATCAGGCGGTCGACAAAGGGCTCAATGCCCAGAATCCGGCACACCCACTCGAAGTGGCGAATCTTCACGATCGCCATCGGGTGCACCTCGGTCAGGTGTACACCGTGCCTCTCTAGGACACGGTACACAAACTTTGTCAGTGGGAACCTAAGATTCCCATAGACAAAGAATGCAGCATATACCCCGATCTTGCCTCTGGGGGCATCATACACCGTCTGATGGGGTTCAGGAAACTCAGGCTCGAGAGACTCGAGCATGAACTTCCTGACGATGTACTGATATAGATCGACAGGCAGAGCACACTGGCACTCGCCAGCAGTACTCTTGTCATCGGCGTACACCCCAGCCTCCTGGGCTGTAGCCTCAAGATCGTGAGACGACATCTTGCAGATATGAAAGAAGAAAACGATTTCAAGAGAATGCTCGACTGAATAGATGAGTATTCGCCGGAAATCGTTTTGAAGATGAAAAGTGAGTGTGGATTACAAAGAACCCTCTCCCCCTTTATATACTAATCGCAATTAATGCGATGAATTTATTGCGGAAGAGAGAGAAATCGAAGGTGCAATGAAACTATGACACGTGGCAAAAAGCAAGCTGGCAACAGCTGTTGAAAGGACGCGTACCATTAATTTCGCGGCCACGCGCCCGAAAAATCGCGCCCACGCGCCTGAAAAAGCGTCTGGAATGACCAGGTACTGTCACGTCACCATAACTTCCTGCACGTCCTGACACAGTCAGAAGAAACCGTCGCACGACGTTTCAGCAGTTTGGACTGTTCTTATCCTTTCACCAACTCTTCGAATTTCAAAAAATTTCAAAAAGATTCAAAAGTAAGCGGGAAAATACCCCTTACCTTGGCAACCAAGTAACTATAAGACGGGTGCGGGTACAGTGTTAAGGCAAAACCCTTCACATACTTAGCACCCGCAGGGAATTGACGCCAGGAACACCTTGGAAGTAAAGTAACCGTAAGACGAGTGCGGGTACAGTGTTAAGGCAAAACCCTTCACATACCTAGCGCTCCGCAGGGAATTGAAACCAAGAAGGATCTTCTGGGCAATGCTTGCGGAAACGGGAATAACATCCCCGCATAGCGGGAACGTCGAGAACTACATTGTTTGAAGCTCCAGGATGGAATTGGTGGTTTTAACATAATTGATCACTATGTTCAAAACTACCAAAACCTCATGGAGAATCCACACGTGGGACTCAACGCTCCTGACTTGCGAGGAGGTTACAGACCTACCCGCATCATACCCAAAGATTAAGCAGGAAAGTCGGGAATTTCTGCAAGTGACAAGGACTTCCGCGGGAAGAATCCCCATGGAAAACCTTAAAACTAAACCCTTTTCAAAACCCTTTGCTTAAGTCCAAAAGTTCACCTCACTTTATTAAACATTCATGAGAAGAACATTGGACTGGGGGGACTTGAAGAGGTAGGTCCCAGCAGAGCCCAGTTGGACCCGCAAGACTCACCCTGAAAAGAGACGTCTGCGTAGAAACCAACTGGATCCGCAGGACCCACCATGCTCAGAGACGTGACGTCCTTACGCGCAGTACGCAAGCTGTTCCCGCAGGAAATGCCTCCCAATGAAGTACTCTGCCTGTTCCCGCAGCTGCGGATACAAGCCATCAGGGAAGGCCACCCGCGCAGCAAGGCTACACGCACAAGGCACTTAGCTCTCAAATACAGTTGTCACCTGAAGGAATGAGCAAGGCGGGAATACTCCCGCCCAAATGAGCCAGTCCGTATGCTTCTGGAAGATCTTTTGTACTATACCTACCAAGGTATGGGCAAAACAGACGATCTGACCAGAGCAGCCCATGAACCAATCACAGGGTGACAGCTCACCAACAACAGTACGAGGAGGAGCACCCTCTAGTACTGTTTCACTATTAGCCGCTGCCTACTCACCAACCCTTACTGTGGGACGTGCGCAGCCTACAGTTGGTGGAACAGTGCATAGCCGGCAGTAAATGAACAGTATACAGCCGACCTTGTCACTGTCGGCCGCAGCCTATCCACCAACCAGCATGGCTCGTGCGTAACCCACTGTTGGTAGAATAGGAATACCATTCAGCCGGCTGTACCTTCTAGGAAACCTACCTTCGGCTATAAATACTCCAACACCTTGGAATGGTAAGGACATCATCTGATATCTCATTATCTTATCTTATCTAGCAATCTCTTAATATACACTTATATTCAGAGTAATCTAGTCTGATTCTCACGCCGGAGGGTGGTCACAAGGAGGAACCCCCCCCCCCTTCTCAGTGACGAGCTTACGGTGTCTGTTTTGCAGGTCACCTGAAGAACAACCTTCTCTGCTGGACCTCATCCTCGTGGGAAACATTACTCGACCCCCAGATTATCCGTAATCTACCCCGGGTCACTTAGTGTTTCTTCAGTTGGGTAAAAGGCAAACAATAGAAAAACACTATACTTTATTTTCTTTCTTGGCAGCTTTGCATTTTACCTAGTTTTGTTTTATTATAAGGTATAACCAACATTTTATTCTTTATTCTTAAAAAGTTTCGTATTTAGCACTATAGTAGTCTAGTGTTTTATAATTTAAATCGTTCGTGTGTATGGATACAAAGTAAATTATATTAAATCAACTAATTTATATGATATTATCTAGCACCAGTTACATAAATAATCCAAAAAGAACACTAAGTTCAAACCCCACTAATAGCACATTGAAAGGGTATGGGTGACTCAATGAAGGAAGAATAAAATTTTGTGATCCCTAGTTCGATCTTGAGTGTGTTCGAGTATTACCACCAGTGGGCCTTCGGGCGGGTGAGTTTTCCCCGGAACTGGAGATAACTTTGAGGCGCTTAAGGGCTCCGTACGGTTGGGTTGAGCCAACTGGAGGTGACCTTTTTCCATTGTTCATCCCATACGGAGTACCCAGACAATTCTGTTTGTTGGTTGTTCAAAAAAAACATAAACAAATATTAAGATACTAGTTTGAGGTCCGTGTATTACACGAGTAGTTCTTGAAAATACAATATTTAATAGATAACCAGTATACAAGAAAACAATAAACCCGTTAAACATTATTAATACAATCGTTGTATAATAGTCATTAAAACAATTTTAAAGTAAAAGATTATTATAAATATCAAATATTTGAAAAAAAAATATGAAGCAAATATTAAATTAACAAATTTTAAGAATGATAACTATTATTTTACTATTATAAATTTGTTAAAAATGTGAGGTTTAATGTATGAGTGACAAGTGGCAAAACTTGTAGCCTTTTATTAGAGAGTATAGATATTATGGGTAAAGTTAAAATACAAAGGACAACAAAAATAAGAAGGGTGAGAATGAATCTGGTCCATTGATCTTAGATTTGAATTTGAATGGCTGAGATAAATTTTAATAAATAAAAATTGATGAAAAGGGCATTAAGGTAATAACCCACGTTTGTTGACTTTCTCTCTCCACATGCAAGGCACATGTCAATTCCCCCATCATTTTAAAATGTCCATAACTTTTTCATACGACATTATTTTAAAAAAAAATTCACCATAATAATAAGGGTTTTTTTATCTTTAATATGAGTATCATATTGCTATATAAAAAAAATAGTGGGTTTTTTTTAATTGTGTTTTTTTGTTGTTCATTGTGTCATTGTGTAATATGTTGTCTCCATTGTGTTATATTTACCAGACTGTGTTTCCATTGTGTTATATTTACCAGACTCTGTATCCATTGTGTTATATTTACCAGACTCTGTTTCCATTGTGTCATATTCACATGACTCATCTTATGCACAATAACACAATAGTTTAACTGCACAATGACACAATAATGCTGTTTCACTCTGTCTCCATTGTGTTATATTTACCACACTCTGTTTTCATTGTGTTATATTTACCAGACTCTGTTTCCATTGTATTATAATTACCAGACTGTGTTTCCATTGTGTTATATTTACCTCTGTTTCCATTGTATTATATTTACCAGACTTTGTTTCCATTGTGTCATATTCACATGACTCATCTTATGCACAATAACACAATAGTCTAACTGCACAATGACACAATAATGTTGTTTCAGACTCTGTCTTCATTGTGTTATATTTACCACACTATGTCTCCATTGTGTTATATTTACCAGACTCTGTTTCCATTGTGTTATATTTACCAGAATGTGTTTCCATTGTGTTATATTTACCATATATTTACCATACTCTGTTTCCATTGTGTCATATTCACATGACTCATCTTATGCACAATAACACAATAGTCTAACTGCATAATGACACAATAATGTTGTTTCAGACTCTATCTCCATTGTGTTATATTTACCAGACTCTGTTTCCATTGTGTTATATTTACCTAACTCTGTTTCCATTGTATTATATTTACCAGACTGTGTTTCCACTATGTTATATTTACCAGACTCTGTTTCCATTGTGTCATATTCACACAATAGTCTAGCCGCACAATGGCACAATAATGCTTATACACTCACATAAATATCTTATATGACACAATAACACAATAGTCTAACTGCATAATGACACGATAATGTTTATACACTCACACAAATGATCTTATATCACACAATAACACAATAGTCTAACTGCATAATGACACAATAATGTTTATACACTCACACAAATGATCTTATATCACACAATAACACAATAGTCTAACTGAACAATGACATAATAATGTTTATACACTCACACAAATGATTTTTTTATTACACAATAACACAATAAGACACGTTAGACACAATGAAAAATAAAACCTAAAATGTATCGTCGTTGTTTGAAGTTGTATTTCGCTTCTTTGGAACATTTTTGCTTGTTTCCTTTCTCTTTTTAGTGTCAATAGGTTGTTCTTCAAGCAACGAATTCTGAAGTGTCGCCTCCGATGACGGTGATTCAGTCGGAGGTTCGATTGGCGCCGTCGGAGATGAAGCCATTGATTCATGAAGGAGGTTCAGTTGAGATTTCAATCGGAGAATTGAGATGGAACAGTTTATGTTCAGAGGAAAAGATGAAGAAAATGGTAGAAGAAGTGATGAAGAACGATGGATGGAACCTTTTGTATTCTGATTTTGAGGTTTAAGCGTTTGCCCTTGTTTTTCTCTAATATTACAAAATTGCCACCGCCCTTTTCTAAACCATTGATTTTGTTTGAGATTTGATCCAATGGTTGATAATCCTTCTCACACTTCTTATTTTTATCCCCTTTGTAGAATAACTTGACCCTAGATATTATATGGTAGAATAATTTACACAATACATAATATGGAAATAAAAAGTTGATACAAAATTCATAAATCTCAAAATATTTCTTTGTACACATATTTGTAGTTTTATTTGTAATTTTATTTTCTATATCAAAACTTAGTAGTTTCACATTGTTTTCGCTTTTAACTTTAGATCATGCAACACATAACTGACTATAAGCTAAAATAAATTGTCTAAAAAACAAACCAACTATCTATAATGATTGACCTTAGCTTTTATTAATCTTCATTGTAAAACAAAAATAAAGTGAAAATTTTATTATTTGAAATTAATTATCTTATCTAAAGGTGTAGGATTTTTTTTAAGAATAAGAAGTATGAGTTCCAATATTACTTCTGAATATGGTTTCGGCTTCTATAGCACGGTTATCATATTATATTTCATATTTAGTTTAGTTTTATTGCATAGATCAACTTTCTAGTTAATATTCTAAGCAACATCACTTCAAGATCGGCTTTTAGGACTAACCTATGACTTAACAACCTTAGATTCTGAGGCCATTTAATACATCAGGAAACGAATACTTTCTTGTAACGTATCATTTTATGTCTGATAGATACCATCTGAAAAATGGTAATATTTTCATCTCCCAAAAACACGAATAACAAACGTTTGCTAATTTCTTGAACAACCTCATTTTTTGATGCAAGTACAACTCATTCACTTAAGAAATTTATATTTTTGAAATCTTCAGTAATAGAAGGATATACAAAGTCAAGTTGTCATCTGATAACAGTGTGCTAATGTCTAACATTTGTATTCCAAAGATAAGAAGTTGTCTTATCCACCTGAAAACCAAAACATGTTGTATAGTGTTTATATTTATACGAATTTTTAAGATGATGAATTTAACATAAATGATGAGTTGGTTAAATAATTAACTGAAAAAAGAAGTTGTAAATGCTTACTTTTTAAACCAACCCGTGACCGAAACTCATTCTAATCATAAACTGTTTTGACCTGAATCATTTTTGATACTTTAACCAATTAAATAAGCCCACACGTTTAAATTAACATAAACACTTTGAATACATCAATAGTGAATTTGTCTTTTAAGGGCTTGAAAGAAAAAAACTTGTAATTTAGTAAACAATTATATATATTTAATAAGTTAAATTTATTAAATTTAAATTTAAGTTAATCTTGTCTCTTCATCTAATAAGATCATTTCTTATAAAACCTTAGTATTAATTAACTAATATATAATAGATTTACAACCATAATTTTTGCAATCATTGTTCAAAATTAACGTGAAAATTAGTTACCTATACAAACCTAATATAATAACTAATACAATATATTTATATAAAACAAAATAGCTTATTTATTCTGGTATTTAATTTTTCAAATCAAGAAAAAAAATATTAAAAAGAGAAAATGAAATATTAAAAAGAAATAAAATGAATACAAAACTATTAATAAGAAAAATAAATGCATTTAATATGAGAGAGAGAGAAAAGAAAATTTTGTAAAAAACATTTTGATGATATGCGACATTATAAAACGTTATTTATTATATAGTTTAGATGGTTGTTAATAGATAAGTATCAAATAATCTTAAGATACTTGTATATTTTGTAACTATAATTTGTATCTTTCCATATTTATTTCTTTTCCTGAACAACTAATATTTCCATAATGTTTTAAGGTTGAGTGAAACTATCTGAAGTTTGGTTAAATGTCATACACATTTATCACTAGACGGGTTTTGTTACCCGGTTAGACCGTTCATAGTCGCTTCGTTTTGTAGGCGTTATAGCCTATAACGTCGGGGCACACCGCCCCCCTGGCGTTTTGGCTTTTTTTAAACGTTATACATACAACGCGATTATATGGCTCCAATATTAAAAAAAAGAGCCGTTATGTTACCGTTGGATTGGAGAGCTGGGGAATAAAAATAAAATAAAATTATTTCTTATATATTAAACCAACTCATCGCTAATCAAAACTCATCAAACTTATAAAAAATCTCTTTCAACTCTATATTTCCTCACACAAAATTCACTATATAAATGGATCCTCCATCTACATATAAACGGTTTTTCGGTCCCGACCAACAAGCCGACGACGAGGCAGAGGAACAGGTTACGGTTACGAGTGTATCGGCCTTTGCCTGGTGAAAACGATGATCAAGACGACGAGGACGAAGACGACGAGGACGAAGAGGGCGAAGACGACGACGAGTAGTTTTTTTTATTTTAATGTAATATTTATGTAATAAAATATTATTGTTATTTGATTTTTATTAAAAAGTAAAAAAAAACGAAAAGTGTAAAAGTGACTGGGCGCCACGTGACGCATAACGTCTGGGGGTGGAGAGTTATAACCACACATTGTTTTTGTAAAAAACCATAACTCTAACTGGGCTCCACATAATGCATAATGCCAGGGTTGAATAGTTATGACTAGTCATAGTTTTATAGTTACATTTATATCGCGTGATTCTATGGTAAAAGGATTGGTTACACCAACTTCACATAAAAGCTCACACCAAACTCATTGTCAATAACTTTAAAATTTGACCAGTAGTTTGACTCCAACAGCCATTTATAGTAAGTATTTTACGCTTCGCCTTCGATCTCTCAAAAACCTCTGTAATTAATCACCGTAAACTTCACCACCATACACAGTCACCGGAGATGGATGACTCTTTGGAAGCATCACAATCGGAGCCATTGGATATTATTAATCCTCACGATGATGATGATGATCTGTCCATGGAAATCGATCCTCCGTCGGGAGACAACCACGCCACTGCCGAGGATTGGCGGAAACCGCTGCACAAGGTCGTTCCGGCGGTGGTTGTGCTCCGTACGACGGCGTGTAGAGCCTTTGACACCGAGTCCGCTGCTGCAAGCCACGCCACCGGGTTTGTTGTTGATAAGCGTTGTGGAATTATTTTAACTAATCGCCACGTCGTTAAACCGGGTAATTATATGTTCATTTGGATGTAAACACTACTTTTTAATTGTTGATAAAAAAATATATATAATAAGTTGACTTAGTTGACCTTTTAATTTGAGTGTGTTTTGTAGGTCCGGTGACAGCTGAAGCTATGTTTGTGAACCGTGAAGAGATTCCGGTGTATCCGATATACCGAGACCCTGTAAGTGACAGCTTGTGGTGATATATAAATTATAACCAGACGTGGGCCCGCGCGATGCGGCGGGAAACAAAAATTATAGTAATCATGTAACAATTGTGGATGTTCAAGGTTCATTTGAAACCTTGAAATCGCTTGGACCAATCATCACTTTTGGTTACCCGGCTTACGAATGTTCAAACCATAGCAAAGGGTTTGGTTTATGGTTTACACAGAAAATTGGCCATATAAAACCGGATGGAACAGTAAATTCACTATTGAAGCTCAATAAGTGAAACCAAACCATCAGTAACGATTCAATTTAAAGTTTCAATGGTTCCGTTTCGGTTCTCAATAACAAAAAATCGAACCAACGGTTTGGCTCACGATATAACTTAGAAACCGTGAAAACCAAATTGTGAATACTCATATGTAGTATCTTAACTTTTTCTATTTGAAAAATTATAGCATAACCATACCAAAATTAAAGACATTAAAATGCTTATTTTTATGGTGTAATTTTTTATAAAAAAATATTAACGTATGAAAAAGTTATGCCCGTTGGAAAATCGTTGGTGGGAAGTTATTTACAATTAAAATTAAAAGAAATATATGAGTAAAGATAAAGGTCCAAAGTAGTAGCTATTTCTTAAATTTACAAAAGTTGAGTAAAGTTGAGGGGGCTATGTTGTGACAAGTTTGTCCATATCTTGCATGCTATATAAGACCATGTGTAAGCTCCACTACCAGGCATTATGCGCCACGTGGCGCCCAGTCAGAGTTATGGTTTTTTACAAAAACAGGTTGTAGTCATAACTCTCCACCCCCAGGCATTATGCGCCACGTGGCGCCCAGTCACTATTATTTTTTTTTGTTTTCTTAAATAATAATTAATAATAATAATATTGCTGCCATATGCCATAGAAGAAGAATAGCAGCAGCAGTGAGTAATAATCATCATCATCTTCTATTTCTATAACCCACCGGAATAAACCGCCAGAAAATATGTCGGAATAAACGGGACGGTCAATCTCATCCTCTGATCAACACCAAAAATCAATCCATCCCTTCCATCCAACATCCATCCCTTCCATCCATGTGATCAACTCGCCAGAAAAATTGCCGGAAAACATAAACTCCGGCCACCGTCAATGGCTACACCACCACGGAACCACCTCCTCCTCCATAAACCCTTCCAACAGTTATATACCACGCACCACTTTGAAAAGAGTGCCATTTCTTGCGTTTTATACAAAACGCCGGAAAAAATCAACACCCCAAAACGGGGGGGGGGGGGGGGGTGCCCCCGGCGTTATACCTCAAAACGCCATCGAAAACGTGCCATTACGGATGGTCTAAGATGTACATTAGCCATTAAAAATTGTAAATTACTTAAAAATGGGATGTCTCATGTATTATATATAGTATAGATATAGATACTGTGATTGACTGATTGTGCAATATTTTAGGTTCATGATTTTGGATTCTTTCGGTATGATCCTGCCGCGGTGAAGTTTCTGAGCTATGAGGAGATACCTTTGGCTCCTGAAGCGGCTTCTGTTGGACTGGAAATTAGAGTTGTTGGGAATGATAGTGGAGAGAAGATCTCTATTTTGGCGGGTACTCTTGCGCGTCTCGATAGGGATGCACCGCATTATAGGAAGTATGCTGCTTCACAATCTTTTCCTTTGTTTATATTCTTGGTTTGATGGAGTTGTGTAGACAAAGAGATATTTAGCCACTTGCTTAATTGGTAAAGAGAATGCTGTTGATAAGAAAATTGATAAGTATTGAATCTTATAACTGTTTTAACTTTTAAATGAAGCCTTACTTTACAGGGAAAATCATATTTGGTTTTCGAAAACTGGAAATAACTAAAGATTTATGCGTATTTACAATGGAAAGGAAATAAATCTATTTTGCTAAAACTGGGGAAACCTGTTAAGAGATTGAAATCAGGGTTCTGGGTGATGGAATCTGGAGCAAGTCGCCTTTGGTGATTTGTCACATGATCTGGCCCGTTGAGATGTTTTCATCTGTTACTAATGGGCCACGTAACTCCAAACGCAACAAAAGTTGTCATTTTAAATAATTTTATAGTTGGTATAAGTATGAGTATGCTAACTCTTGGATCAACTTCGTGTCAAAGCTGTTTAAATCCTTGCATTTGGTTAATTTAATGCACCTATATGTCTTATATATGTGATTGTTTGCTTCCATGTGTGTTTTTTTTTTATTTTACATTATTTAATAATAGTGAAAAAAGAAATGATATAAAGATTGCTGCCATTCATCACATCTTAACAATAAGAAATTTTCTTGCTGCAGAGATGAACGATTTCAATACATTCTACATACAGGTGAGCTTCCTGCTTCTAATGCTACTATTTTTGGGTTATTCTTGACTTTGACCAAGTAGTTTGGATTTCTTTTATTAAATTTAATTTTTCCATCCACAACAGGCAGCTTCAGGTACTAAAGGTGGTTCAAGTGGGTCCCCAGTCATTGATTGGCAAGGACGTGCGGTTGCATTAAACGCTGGCTGCGATTTTTCTAGTTCCTCGGCATTTTACTTTCCTTTAGAACGAGTAAGTACAATGTAATATGTTGGAACAAGAAATGTTATGTTTTCTAAGGAATCATACATAAACCCTGAAGTTTGCATTTGCAGGTTGTTAGGGCATTAAATTTCTTGCAAAATGGAAGAGATTCTAGTCAAGATAAGTGGCAAGCTGTTACAGTACCTCGTGGTACAATCCAGGTTTGTTGCTTACATTTACATTTTCTTAAAGTTAATTCTTTGTTATTAAACTTAAAAAGTTTTTTTTATTATGGGTTTCTTGTTGCTGTTAAGCAACCTTTGTCCACAAAGGATTTGATGAAACACGCAGGCTCGGTTTACAAAGTGAAACAGAGCAGGTCTGTTAGTTTTTATTCAACTTTATGTGTTGATTCATAAACAAAACGTTAAGTTCTCATGTTCTGGTATTTGATTTGTTTTTGGGTTAGTTGGTTCGCCATGAATCTCCACTAACTGAAACTGGATGCTTGTAGTTGATTCTGTGGTAAGTCTTTCAGATTCTGTTGTGAAATTGCTATCTGCAGATTCAGCTGAACATTTACGTCTGACATCAATCACGTGTATGCTGTAGGTGCCAGGTGGCCCGGCTTGTAAACATTTGGAACCGGGTGATGTTCTTGTTCGCATGAATGGAGAGATACGTGCTATATGAATATAGTTTCTTAAACTATCATTTGTAAAACTATGCTTAAATGAACTAGAGTTTACGCAGGTGATTACTCAGTTTCTGAAGATGGAGACTTTACTTGATGACAGTGTGGCCCAAAATGTTGAGTTAGAGTTTGAAAGGGGTGGCACATCTTTGACCGTTCAGTTAGTGGTGAGTGATGGTTGACTGGTCTCTTACATCCATGTTTTGTGCTTTATAAATATTTAGTGTTGGAAAATTCAATATTGTGTTTTGTTTCAGGTTGAGGATTTACACTCCATAACTCCAAACTACTTTTTGGAAGTTAGTGGGGGGATTATACACCCGCTCTCATATCAACAAGCTAGGAATTTTCTTTTTAAATGCGGTCTTGTATATGTAGCAGAACCCGGGTAAATATGTGTTCAGATAACAAGGTTTCTCTTTAGTCTATTTCTGAAAATGAAATGTTCAACCATTTGTTTTTGTATCTTTTTTTCATTTGCAGTTACATGCTTTATCGAGCTGGGGTCCCACGGCATGCCATTATCAAAAGATTAGCCAATGAACGCATTTCAAACGTTGAAAACTTCATTAATGTTCTATCCAAGCTCTCTAAAGGAGCCCGGGTTCCATTAGAATACATAAACTACAAAGATCGCCACAGGAGGAAGGTATATTAATATTGTATTGGTAAAGTATATTTTTCAGATATTTTTGTGGATAATATTGACTTTCTTGTGGTCGCAGTCTGTTCTTGTTACAGTTGACCGCCATGAGTGGTATGCCTCACCTAACATATATACACGCGACGACACTTCTGGTATTTGGATAAGAAAGACGGCGTTGCCCTCAAATTCCCAAGTACCTCATGGTGTTTCCAGCATGGACACTAGTAGCTCCGCACATGTTCAAGAGGAATCTATCGATAAAGATTCATCTGCTGATATTGAAGATCATGACACATCAGCAGACTCTGGTAGTGCTTCTGTTGCTGAGCGTGTGATAGAGCCTACTCTTGCCATGTTTACGGTAACATCTTCAAAATCAAATCATTGTTCATTTATTATTATTTGATGGGATTTGGGTACAACTTTTGGAATATTTATATTTACTGGTGTATGATCGTGTCAGTTTTATGGACCATCATCATGTATGGTTGATGGTGTTTATGCACAGAATTCTTTTGGAACTGGTGTCATTATATATCATTCAGAAGAAATGGGGTTAGTTGCAGTTGACAAGAAAACCGTTGTTGTATCAGCATGTGATGTCATGCTTTCTTTTGCTGCCATTCCAATCGAAATTCCTGGGGAGGTATGAAACAGCTTTTAAAAAATTTAAGAAGCCGACCGCTTGTTTTTGTTACAAGGTTTGATTTTTCAGGTGGTCTTTCTCCATCCAGTTCATAACTATGCAATTATTGCATATGACCCTTCTGCCCTTGGACCCGATGGTAGTTCAGTAGTCCGAGCTGCCCAACTTCTTCCAGGTAGGACAACTTGTACCAGATCAATGGTTGAGATGTTTTCTCATTTTTGTTTTCATTTTGTGACAGAACCTGCATTGAGGCGTGGTGAGAGTGTGTATCTTGTGGGATTAAATAGGAGTTTGCAAGCAACATCTAGAAAATCTGTTGTAACCAATCCGTACGCACCTCTAAAGATAAGTTCAGCTGATACACCGCGTTATAGAGCAACGAACATGGAAGTTATACAGCTTGATACTGGTAAATATCATTATCCATTTTTATATGAATTTTAAAGCATATTTATATACACTAATTAGTGAATGATGTTGGTTGATGTATGCAGATTTTGGTAGCAATTTTTCAGGAGTACTAACTGATGAACATGGAAGAGTTAAAGCTATATGGGGAAGTTTTTCAACTCAGGTTCGTACTAATCATCGATCAAAAAAGAAAAGGAAGGTTGGTTCTCTTAGTTCTTTGTTAGTCAACCTACTGTTGACTAAAATCTGACGATGAAATCTTGGTTGTAGATCAAATATGGTGCGAATTCATCTAAAGATGATTTTGCAAGAGGTATTCATATACATTCAATCAGCCAAGTTCTTGACAAAATAATATCAGGCGTGAAAGGACCGTCACTTCTAATAAATGGTGTTAAAAGACCAATGCCTCTTGTAAGGGTTTTAGAGGTCGAGTTTAATCGTGCTTTACTTTCCAAGGCTAGAAGTTTTGGGCTCAGCAACAACTGGATCCAGGTATGCAGTATGTTTCACACTTTTTTTATATGTAATATATGCAGGAATTGCTATTTTTATAAATTTGCTGTTTTGCAGGCTCTTGTAAAGAAAGATCCTGTTAGGCGTCAGGTCCTACAGGTCAAAGGTTGTTTAGCAGGATCTAAAGCTGAGAATCTATTAGAACAAGGTGATATGGTTCTTGCAATCAATAAGAAGCCGGTTACATGTTTTAATGATCTTGAAGATGCATGCCATACCTTGGATATGTATGATGACATGGATGCAAAACTTGAATTCACCATCTTTCGACAGGTTAATCATATTAATGAATCTTCGTTTAATGTGAGAAATATTAATGAATCTTGTTTTATGGTTTGCTCTTCAGGGGCGTGAAATGGATGTTCAAGTGGGAACAGATATAAGAGATGGAAATGGCACCACACGCGTAGCTAACTGGTGTGGATGCTTAGTACAAGATCCTCACCCAGAAGTGCGTGCTCTCGGGTTTCTTCCGCAAGAGGGACATGGTGTATATGTCACAAGGTATGGGTTTGAGTGTTCGACCTGTTTTTGCCAATCAGCATCACTGTCAGCTTGATGTGTCAAAAGACTAAAGAATATAATTTACGCTGTTGCAGGTGGTATTCCGGGAGCCCGGTGCATAGATACGGTTTATATGCTCAACAATGGATTGTGGAAGTTAATGGAAAACCGACTCCTGATTTGGATGCTTTTGTTAATGTCACAAAGGTACAAATGCTCATTTATTCTTTGTTTTGTGTTTTCAATAAAAATTACCCTGCCATTTATTTAATTTAAAGTAATGCATGTATACTGCATACAGGAAATTGAAGAGGAAGAATTTGTTCGTGTACGGACTGTCCACTTGAACGGGAAACCATGGGTCCTGACACTGAAACAGGACCTGCACTACTGGCCTACATGGGAGCTCAGGTTTGATCTTGAAACCGCCATGTGGCGCAGAAAGATTATTAAATCATTGGAAGCTAGAGATAGCATATGAACACTGTATTCGTATCAAATCATTGGGCTATATTTCTTAGATATACACCTCTAAACTTTAACAACTTTCTTATCTAAACGATTTACGTTACCGATTTCCACCTGGTTCGAAGCTATCCCACATTTTCTTTTTTCTTTTTCAGCTTCTTCTTGTATATTTAAAAAAAAATAAAAATTCCTAGGATTATTTTTGTCGACCTTTTTTTATTCGTCTAACAATCCTGACCGAATTCTCGCGTCCATGTTTCTTGACAGCAACACACAGGTTCACTACCAGTTATTAATATTTACAATCTAGTGCTATTAATGAGAATTAGTAGGAGAACATGTAGTGGGAAGTTAAGCGAATAACCGTCATTAGAAGTAGTACTAGTAGATCGTTTGTTGTTTATTCAGATGTCGAATGTTTATTTATCAAAATTAGGGTTTGTTACCTTTGTTTGGAGATCAAGCCTATCTCGAATGTGGCTAATCATCTTAATTTAAGTAATTTAATTTTCTGGTTTCTATCATACACATTGTAGCACGTACATGTAACTTCATATATATGATGCCATAATAAATGTTTGTATTTTGAGGTTTTCTGGCATTTTTTAATCGAAAGACTGAACTATGAACTATCATAGAACTATATATCATAAAATTGCATTGATAATAAACATTTAAAACATTCCAATTATTTGCCACTAGGTAATAAACTGATAACAGACATATAATATATCATATATGTAATCTGAGCTTTAACAAAACTACACTTACAAGAACTCCTAAGGTGAATTTGCATCTGGCTTATCATGATCATCCAATCCACCTGGAACCGGATGCTGCAAAACCTGCAGAACCAAAGCACCCAACCCATCACTCGTCGACCCAAAAAACTGACAAAAAACCCGCGCCATAACTCCAAGAATCTGCATCTGGTTCTGACACGCATTTGCATGCAACTGCATCATCTGCTTCTCATGCTCAACCTGCATCCGCACCATCTTCTCCCGCCACTTCATCTCCTCCTCCTCCCACCTCTCCTCCACCGCCATCCTTCGCCTCCTCTCCTCATCAACCTCCATTTCCAACCTCATCCTGCTCTCAGCCTCCCGTTTCGCCATCACCATCCGCCTCTCTTCAAACTCCAACTCGTTCCGAGAATCTCTCTCGGCCTTCTTCTCTTCTCGTTTCCACTCCCTCTCCTTCCGCTTCTCCTCTCTCCTCATCATAACATCTCTCAGCTCCAACATTTGAGCTCCCACCAACCCCAGCATCCTCCCATTCACCCCCTTCCTCGACTTCTTCACACGAACCGAACCCGAATCATCCGTTTCCTCATTCTGATCATTCCCACTCCCATCCTCCTCCTCTTCATCATCATTTTGTAACTCATCAAACCCTAACCCAAAAAACTCATCAAACCCATCAACTACCCTCTTACTATCACTCGCTTCAACCTCGACATCACCGAACACCTCCTTATACCTCATGAAATTCTCCCAATGATTCTCGCCGTCCTCCCAATTGTACTCCGTATCAGAAACCCTAATCTTCTGCTTCACTCCTAAATACTGATGACGCATGTTCTGGACCTTGATGCATACGTCACGCCATGACCACCTGAAGGGGAAGCTGACGGGGTCACGGAGGTGGTGGACGGAGTTGACGTGTTCGGCGATTGGTTTGAACTTCTTTTCTCTGGTTTTAAGCTTGGCTAGGGTTCCGGAGGTCAGTAGGTCGGAATATTTGGTGAGGACTGTTTGTTCTTCCACCTCTGACCACTTCTTTCGCTTCATGTTCTACCGGCGGTTAATCGGAAAACTGACTGCCGGCCGGAGAAAGAGGAGAGAGGATTAAACCGGATTAATTAATAAAGGACTAGAAACTGAATCGGGGCGGTTGTATTCAAGAACCGGTTTATTACGGACTTGGTCTTAAGGGTGTGTAAGAAATCGAAAAATCGATTTGAAACCGAAAAAACCGAACCCAAACAACAACCGACGGTTTGGTTTGATGTTTTTGTAAAAACTGAACTGAACCGAATTCCGAAATTTTTGTTTTTTTTTTATATTTTATATTAAGTAACTTATAAGAATTAATAAATATGTAACTCAAATATTTTTGTTTAAATGTATAATAGTCTATTATTTTACAATTAACAAATTATATATACCTAAATTCACAATTTTTTGCAAACTTTTTTTCAGCCTAAAATTTTCAAGCTCAAATGACGAAAACCGAAAAAATCGAAACTGAACCGAAACCAAAACCAAAACGAAAAACCGATACGAACAGTTTCAAAAACTCCAAAAACCGAAGTTTTGGTTTGCGGTTTGGTTTTAGCCAAAAACTGCACCGAACGCACCACACACAACCCTAGACTGGACCAGAAAACAAATTATTCATTGAATGAATATAAAATGATTTTTTAATAATATAATGACTAAAACCAGGATTCCCTCGTGATGAATTTTTCACAAGAATGAGTGAATGACCCCTATGGTGGTCCTTTTTTGGCAATTGCAATGAATCTTGCGTTTTGTGGTTCACTGCAGGAATCAAAACTGTAATTAAGTCTAATATAATATTTCTTTGATCAAATTAAAGTTTTATATCTAGTCTAAGTGGTTATGGCGAGGCATTCAAAAACTTCAAATTAACAAGGGGGCTCAAGTTGGGCCAGAGGGTTTTCACGCATATTGGTGGGTTTCCTCCTGAGGGTGGAATAGAGATATTGGGTTGCCTTTGGGATTGCTTATTTTTGCCGACTTATAAATTATTAATTTTTTTAAAAGTAATAAGATGTTTGAGATGCTTGTTGTGTGAGGGAGAAAAGTTAACACGTCATACTTTTGTGACTTATTAACTTTTTGAATAGTAATAATGTAACACCCTTGGCAAACACAACATTGTCCCACTCTTAGGCTATCCCACATCGGTCGTGGACAAGAGAGATCACTAGTTCATAAGTAATGTCCTGCCTCATCAATCACCAACGCGTTTTGGGCAACCAAAAACAAATCCGTGAGCTCTTCCTGGGCAGAGCGGACAATATTGGTGGTGCGAGGAGCCGGATGTTACAAATAAGGTGGCATCATAAGGAATTCCAAAATCATTATCAAAAGTGATTTATTGTTAACTAGCATATGAGCCCGCGCGTTGCGGCGGGTATGCTTGTTTAAAAGCAAATATCTAATTCGGTTGATATGGGTTCGGTTCATTATAATTTTTTCATAACATTGCTCTAAACTTGTAAGCATAGATAAGGGTAAGTTCGCGTCCAAGTAGTGTTCGGGCTCGTTTTAAGTTTTCAAGTTTGTCTCAGGTCGGACCGTGATCGCGACCCATTTTACACCCAAACTATTAATTGCATTGATGAAAAGCGCAAGACCAAATCACCAGCTGGTTAACTCATTCTTTTAAGAACAAAAAATATCAAAATTTCTTTGAAAGTAAGAAACATGTTCATTATGAAACATGAATCATTGTGTTCATTGTAATAAATTTGCTTTGAAAGTAACTTAACATGCAACAATTGTTGCAATAAAGGACATATGGAAATTGAATGAATAACTTATAACCGTTTTAGGCCGAACCAAAACTTTTAAACTCGAACCAAACGTCCAAAATGATTTTTTTCTAGTACCCGAACTCATTTTGCTTATAACTTGATTTAACCAGAACCAAAATTGATGTTTTTTTTAAATGAATCGAAACATTTTGCTTACATTTTGTTATAACCTGAACTCGCTTTGACTGGTCGAAGACCCCGACCCCTAACCCGAACCAAAACGGTTACCTTTTGATGACCGAAACTCATGTTGCTTGAAACCAGTTTTGACTGAGCCAAAATTGATAATTCTTTAAATGACCAAACTCACTTGCTTATAGAACGTTTTGACCGGAATCAAAACTGATACTTTTTTAGGTAACTCGAACTCATTTTTCCTTGTAAGCAGTTTTTAGTCGAACCAAAAATACCCATTTTAACTAACCCAGACTCATTTGTCGTTATAACTCGTTTGTGCTCATTCGACTTTTTCTAGTGCTTCCTAATGCTTTTAAATTCACATTAGGTGATTTAACGACATAACATGATATGCGACATGATAAAATTGACAACCATATTATTATTTACATGCAACTTTTGACATAATTATAGATTTATAAACATGAACTACATATAAATAATGCATAAAATTGCATAAGGAACCTGCAGAACTCCACTGATCAGCAATAAACAATCACAAATATAAATGAAAAGGGCTTGTATTTACATAACAAGATATGTAGTGTCATAATACAGTTCGTAACGAATGCCATGGTCACAGAGCATGTATTATTTATATTATTTACGAAAATACTCTCCTTTGCTATATTTAATTACTAATCAAATGTTTGAGCTACCTTTTAATAACGACATATGATATGCGTATTGAATAGCGATGACAGTTTTAATGTAGTGTACTTTTTGAAACATTTGCCTGATAATTAACCAATTTTTCAAATATAAATTCTACATAATGTTATATAACATTTCCAAATTTTCCAAAACATATGATGGAAAATATAAAATAAGAAAATGAAAATACCTCACTTTGAATAAATGAAAGGATGGATTCATCCCACATTGAAAGATGGAAAAATATGGAAGTTCCCACATGGGTATAAGTATGGAAGAGAATTTGATCCCACATGGAAACTTGAAAAAAATGGAAGCTCTTTATAAGGGAATGAGTTTCCATAACAATATTCTTATGATAGGTCACTCTCAAGTGGTCCTAGCGACGCACCCGAACGTGCATGGGCACGGGCTCGGGCGAAGTGCGATGGGCGCAATGTAGCGCTTTGATTGGCTCCCAAAGTGACCCGTCGCGATACGCGACGTGGAAGTTACGCAGACGTGCTATGTCACCTGACACGCGTAAAAAATGGGGATGACTCATCAACCCATCGCGATACGCGATGTCGTCTTATTGAACCCATCACGATACGCGATGGGCTCCGGAATCAGCTATAAATAGATTAAGTTTGAGACATTTCCTCCTCGCTCAAACTCTCTTTTCTCTCTGAATACACACACATATATTAATATATATTAAGAGTATAATACCCGAGTGTCGTAACGATATCCTATCCGATCAAAAGAAGCTTTTTATGCACGAATCCAAAAGCTCTACCTGAATAAGGTAAGACATTGTGCCACCGTGTAAAGTTTCTAATCTCGTGATTATCGTTATGATTATGGGTTTATATTAACTTAGCTATACTACATGGTATTTAACCTAGGTGCTTAATACCATGAAGCTCATAAACAGTAAACTTGCAAGGTGAGACATTCGAGTTTTTGTACCACTCACATTTGTGTGAGACAACTATTTTTCCGACACTGTCATGATGATTTCAAAACCTATTAAACTCATGGCAGATAGTCTAAATGGTTTCAAATATATTTTTAAAGTGTTTTAAATACATTACAGTGATTAAGTCTCTGTAGACTTACAGGATGGTTACTACTGGTATTGTGGGGTTTTGTATACAAGGCTTGCCTACTGGGCTATTACACGTTACTTATTGGACAAGTGTTAGCCAATAAGTAATATGACCACAGTCATAGATAGGGTCGAGTGACAAGTACCTTTCGGTAATTTGCAAGCGGGCAGATGTAAAAACATCTTAATGCTGTAATTGTATATGTGTCATTATAAATGAATGTACTCACCAGTATTTTCCGCTGATCAAATATTTTAAAACATGTTTTAGGTGAGATGATAAAGATAAAGGGATTGTGCCTGCGGGCCTTCCAGCTTAAATAAATGGCTTATCACCAGAATAAAGAAACATGTTTTTGTTGTAAAACAGGGTTTATCCCTATAAAACATTTGTAAGGATATAAATGGGTTTTATCCAACCAGATGAAATAAAAATCATGGTGTTTTACACTCTGATAATTTTTTCTAACTACGGTCCTGATAAATTTTCCGCTGCTAAATAATAAACACCGATACCACCACTCGCGTTCACGGCTCCCCTCCCGGGGTATGGGTTTGGGGGTTGTGACATGTTAAAATTCCGAAACCAAACAAGCAAACTCAAAACGCCATTGTCATTACGTGATCCAGATTATCAACTACACGTTGCCTTGCCAGTTCATTGAACTCACGACTCGCGAGCAACATCACGCAACACCAACATATCCACCCGCCGAGCATAATCTTCCAGCCCCTGCAATTTTCACAAATTACATGTACATGCATTCTAGACAAGCGTATGGACTTTTCCTAAAACATAAGAAAAATATTGGTTTTTATGATATTGAACTTAAAATAAATAATATTTTTTAGAAATCTAGTTAACATTGTAATGATATTTACTTCAAACACAAAATCCATCCCTAATGATTACATATAGATAAGCATTCGATTCACAAAACGGTGCACGAAGCATGAAATAAGAGTGTGTTAAAACATATTTGTTACAAATCATTACCAGATTGGAGATTAAAAAGCAACAAAAGTACCAAATGGATACGTATACATAGATATGAATGATTTGAACAATACGCATATAGATAACTACTTTAAATGTCACTTAATTGCTTCAAGTCTTGACTACCTTACTAAAGCAGTTTAGGTGGCTAGGATTCCAAGACTGTAAACCTTTTAGTGACAGTAACACAAGTTCAAATATATTAATATTCGTTCAATAACATTCAAAAGGATTAGCACAATTGCCAGAAAAACATGTTCCATCACAGCACTAAATTCAGCTCTCCTTTGTTGTAACAAGTTGAAGAACCGCACATTTCAAGGTTAAGTTGAGAAGTCTAATCAGTAACCATTGATATATTGCAATCGTTTGATTTGTTATTGAAATCTAATGTTTCATGTTGTCACATCTAACCTTGTATGATTAACATCATTTTTACAAAAGAAGATACCAATAGCATGCTCCAATCACTCAATTGGATAACATGAACAGAGAAGCTGCACATATAAGCGAGAATGTGCATTCCCAAAGGGTAAATTGGTAAATTTCAAGACACACCCAGCCCGTGTTAACTGCTTATATCTGTATTGGTATTGCAATAAGATGATGATTTTCAGTAATATTTGAAACACGGTACTTGAAAGAAGCAAAACTTCCATACCTGCAATTTAGCATACTTCAATCTGTTGAATTGTTTAAGACGGATCAATCAACTACAGCATAATAAACTGGAAAAGGGAATAAATCACAAAACAAAGAAAGTTAATTAGGAAAAACTTACACGGGATTTTAAACAAACATGTGGTGTGCAAACATAGTGCTCTTGATACCCATAGCAATTGAATCCGTGAAATGCTTTGATAAACTTCACAAAATGCACACAAACAAAAAATCGATAGTTATTCGCAATTGTTGGGGGCTGACGGAATTGCAATCAACCATAGACCATATATTTATACGACAGAAGATAACTGCCGATCATTGATTGAATAGTTATTACAGGGGTTCGTTATGGTTGATTGGAATTCTTTATGGTGATAATTTGATCCAGGGGTTTCGATGATGCTTGATTGCGGGGGAGTTATTAGGGGTTTCAATAGGAGAGTTAATAACCCTAATTAAACCTAGCTATGTTGCCTGAGAATTGGAATGTTGCCGGAGCTTTAAATTTAGCGGTGTCTCCCATTTAGTGTTAGCGGCATCTTTTAAATGGTTAAATTACTATTTTGTCCATCTAATATGTTTTATATGTAATATAGATATAGATAATAATTTTATATAATCATAGCTTATAATCTCATATGTGATGCTGGATTTTGAAGCCAATGAATTTCACCGTTTTCTATTTGAAGACTAAGACTCCTTGTTGAAAAGCATGACTTACACTATTTTGATGGATGAGAAAGTGAGAAATAGATTCTCACATTCTAATTATGTTGCATGTTGGGTTTTGAAGTTTCATATCTTTTATGTTTGTATACATTTTTTAATTTTTAAACTTTAACTTAACTTTTGGGTGTTCTCATGTACTTTGAAACTGATTAAACTGAAAACCAAAACAATCCGAAACCAAAAACGAAAAAAACCAAACTAAATAACAGATTTAGTTATCAGTATGGTTTGTGACCGAACCAAATAAACCATGTAAACCGATTAAAACTTGAATAGGCAGATCCATTTTCATATTATTAGCCCAATAAAATGCTTTTGTACGTGTCTTTGTATAACTTATTTTAAAACATTAAATTAATTTGGATTAGCGTCAAGACTAGTTTATGACTTTCTTCGATATAGCTTATCAACTACAAATAGAGGTGCATAAACCTGGGTTTTTCAACCCCAAATATGATCGGGTATGGAGAATTCATGTATTGGCCATAACTGGATCGAGTATGGAACCGATTATTGGTTTGAAAAACCATGACTGGTCTCACTAGTTCGTGGTAGGGTATGAAACCAGGTACCCTATACCTGTGTAATTTAATTCTCTATTTTTGGGTCGGGAAAACACTATATTTTCAGGTATAGATCGGGAGTTTTAAGTGATTGTACTTTTATTTTTGTTCTAAGTCTGTTTTTTATTCTTCCATAAAACTTCAAAATCACTTTGGTAAATATAAACAAATAACATAAAAGTACATGTATAATAGAAAGTAAAACGATTACAATTAAATAAAATGGACTTATATATTAGGTATCGGAAAAACCTAGTTTCAGGTATGGATCCGAAACTGGCTGGTTTTTAGGTGTTTTTTAGTATTGAAATGTATACCATATTAGTACCCAGCGGGCGGGCCTGGTTAGGTCAATATTCATGTCCTAAAATCCGACTATAAGAAAACCCAGTTCTGGGTAGTTTTTCCGGGTTCGGGTTTTTTTTTCACCTCTAACTACAAATCAGTCGCCGTTAGAGGTCCACAAGCCAAAAATTTTCGGAACCAGAACCATGTAGGAAGTGGTTCCAGGCATGGTCAACAAAAGACAAGAACGAATTGGGTAGGAACTAGTTCCGGGTATGGTCGGTTATTTGACAAGGTTTTGACCTGGTGGTGCCGGGTTTTATCGAGTAGGGTCGGGTTCTGACCATGTATAGGTGAAACCAGTTCCACCAGGTCTGGGTTGGTTTCGGGGAGAAACCCAAAACCCAGTACATACCCACGGTTCGGCTAGGCTTGGGTCCGGTTCCGAGTGTTAAACATACTATGGAAACAGTTTTTTTTTTTTTTTTGCTCACCTCTTGTGGTCGTTATAAAAAAAAAAAAAAAAAAAAAAAAAAAGAAGCTACAAATTATAAGAGTGAATTTGCCCAATTCTTTCATGACCAAAGGCCACTCTTTTAACATAAAGCCCAAATATTTGAAGCTTAATCCAACTTCTTTTAACATAAATATAAAGCCCAGTTCTGGTTCAAGTTTTTATTGCGTACCCTTGTTCTAACCTTCGCTCACATTCGAACTAACGGCTGCAACACCACCGTCACCACTAGAACGGCCGTCTACCAGTAAGTATAATAACTTCACCTTCTACTTTACATTCAAACTCTTATATTGAATATTGTTTTAAGGGTTTGTGTTGTATCAATATTTTCTTGTTATTTAATTTGTGTTTTTTTTAGCTATGCCTTCCAACTGTTTGATGTAATGTCTCAACTAATTGCTGCATTATTTACCCCCTTCATATTTGTCTGAGTTAAACATTGAGTTTTGGTGTTTCTTATTGGATTAAACCTCCTTAGTTTGTTTACTGATGCTTGTGACTTTAAATTTTAATTTTATCCGTTGTTGTTTCGCACTAATATAAATTTTGCTCTAAAGTTTTCAGATTTTTAGTCCAAAATGGAGCACGGGTCGTATGCCGATCAATCAAATTCAACGTTTACTTTGCCCAATGAGGATCATACACTCGCTAACGCTCTAAGATTCACTCTTAACCAAGAGTCAGTAACTTTCGAATTCTTTACATTCGTTTATTTTTTTTATAATTTAGTTTAATATTTGGTAGTCTGTATTGTTTACGTTTTAAGCTGCGTTATCCTATCACAAAAACGAAACAAGTTTCCGCCTTTTTCATATGCTTTGACCCCAAACTTAAAACTTAACTGTTTCTTGATGTTTTATATTGTAATTATATGTCATTGCAGTCCAAGAGTTACCGTCTGCGGGTACAGCATTCCTCATCCTTCGGAGGAGCGGGTCAACATAAGAGTCCAGACAACTGGTATCGTCTCTTTTTTTATTCTGTTAATTATTTATTGGCGGCGTTATTATGTATTTGTAATTACATTTATGATTAGGTTGATACATGCATCTTAATATCGTTTATTACATTTTTTGTGTATTAATTTATAAATAGTTAGTGATTAAAAAACTGTGGTTTTTCTAAGTTATAATAAACTTATATTGTTTCAAAACTAAAATCATAACTCGAATAAACACATTCATAAATTACTCGGTTATATGATTTGGTTTTGTAGGTGATCCAGCAAAGGAAGTAATTAAAGACTCGTGTCAAGATCTAATGATGATAGGCCAGCATGTCCGGAGCACCTTTGACCAAGCTGTTGCTGATTTTAAAAACAATAATGGTTCTGGAAGCAAGTAAATTAACAACTCTTTTATATCTTTATCTACTTATGGATTGTGTGGTTTGATTTATATTTGCTTTTGCGGGAATTGTGTCCATTGTATTAAATCATTTTGTTTTATATCGAGCATTGATAGCGCTTATGTGATCCAACATCCAATTCATACACAACAATTTGTTACAAGTTGTTTGACTAAACTGGACCAACTGCGAATTTTATGTTTCTATAACTGGAACTTGACGATGTGTGACGTAATATTTGAGTAGTCAAATTTCATGGACTGAGTTGTAACGTTTACATTAGTTAAGGATCAAGTTTGTGAAGTTGTTTTTGTTGTAACCTGAAGTTGATATTTTAAAAGATAGGTTATATAAAATGCTTATTAAATATTCGTGTGAATTGGTTTTTGTTGTCAAATTTAACACTTTACCTAGTGGGAATGAGGTGTACAAATCGGTTAACAGGTCCAAACCGATTTGGGTTATAAACCGGAACAGTTTAGTCAATGACTGATCATAACTGGTTTGGCTCGAACCAGTTCGGGTTATAAACCGGCTTAGGATGAAACATGTTTGAACCTATCAAATCAATTTGGTCAAGTTATAAACCAGTTTGGGGAAAAGAACCTTTTTTCTTCCAGAACAGGTTGGGTCTTAAAGCGGTTTAAATCTCTGTAGTGAACCTATACGAACCGCCGGTCTGGGTCGGGCCCGAAACCAGTTTGGTATTGGGGCGGTTCAGGAATCAGATTACTGGTTTGGAACCGTTTTTTTAGCCATCACAGGCTGGGAGGCTAAAAGTTGATAAGCCATTGTAAAGTAAGGCATTAAAACCTTATAGCTGGTTATTTTTCTTAGAATAGAACTGTATGTAATTATTTAAAACAACTCATTGTATCCAAACTGATTTTGTATCATCTTGATATCTTTTCAAATTGCAAACTAACCATTGTACTTACTAATATGCCAAAAAGAAAACTACCATTCATGTTCTTGTTACATTTATGTTGGTAATTTGATTTATAAATTTTTTTTCTTATCCTTCTTATAAGTAGTTTATTTCTCACACAAAATTCGTTGTGTTGATTAATAAAGAACCAATTTTAAGTTGAACACTGTAAAGGTGTACTAATAATATGGTACATAAGGCTGTCAATACGTATAAGTGGTTATACGATATCTTTTATTATTCAAAATTCCTCTACCCTAATATGTACTCTTCCAATATTCTCATTTTTGGGTTCAAAAAATTTACAAGAAATTAATTACTGAAATTTGTAAACATGTAAATGCATCTATTAGAATCCAAAATGCAAACCCGACCCACTGACTCGCTGAGCACTGATCCTTTTCTTTAGTGACCTGTTTCATCGAAACACCCGAGTACCCGAGCTTTAGTTACTAGTTACAGCTGAGCATACAAAGGGGCCCGCGTTATGATAAGTCATGTTATATGCTTCTTGTTGATTTTATTTATTATGCTACTAAATGAGATTATAGAAGTATATCAAGATTAATGCGCGTCTAAATTGAGTAATAAAAACTTATACCATATATGTATCAATATCCATACATTTTTTCATAAAAACTTACCAATGGTACTATAAAGTTCAAAACAACCTAATCATAAAACAATATGGTATGAGATTAGTAGTAACCAACATAAGGGGCATGATGAACCATGGGGAACACATAATTTGGCACATGAGGTTGATGCATGTACATGTTATCATGCATCATAACATTCCCCATACCACCATGCATGTTCTTGTTCATGTTCATGTTCATGTTCATGTTCATGTTCATCATCATAGGCGATGGATAGCTTTGTTGATACATGTGCATCATCATAGGTGATGGGTAGCTTTGCTGATACATGTTCATCATCATAGGTGATGGATAGCTTTGCTGATACATGTTCATCATGGGCATTCTTGGTTGATGAAGATGATGATCATGATAAGTTTGCAATCCACCAAGTTGACTTCCTTGTAAGTCAACAAAACCAGACTCGTTTTCGCCAATCGAACTCCTATCGATATCATCCCATCCCATATTCTTCATATTCATACTCTGTTTCAAACACCTTTCAAAAGACATCTGGTCTTCAAGGCTTCTAGGAGTCAACAAAGGTAGTCTTTTTGGAGGAGCATTGATCAGATTTTGAATCTGATTTTGGTCATTTTCACCATCCATGAAACTTGGAAACTGTTGGTCACTTGTTGGCCAAAGCTGTGCATACTTACCTGATTTAACCAGCTTCTTGATCAATGTGGTAGAGTCAACATCTCCATACACTTTGACCTTCTGTTGCTCTGCATCAACCTCTACATAATAAACTCCTGCACTCATAATACCATCTCAGTAATCATGGTAAAATTATGTTTTGAAGATGATTAATTTATGAGAAGGAAGATTATTACCTTCAATTGTTTTGAGTATTTTTTTAACCTTTTTCTTGCATCCATCACAGTGAATGTGGACTTTGAGTGCAAGTTCCTGTTATGCAAGAAAGAGTAAAAGGGTAAGTAATAATAATAATAATCAGAACAGCAAGAAACACATTATTTATTAGTATTTGTGAAGAAAATAATTGAAACCTTAATCTGTAAGATTTGAAACTGTTCCATGTTTGTTGAGAGTAAAATGTTGTTGTTGGTTGTTTTGTTTTCTAGTTTGATAAAGATAAAGAAAGGATTGTTGAGAAGGGATGTAATGGGATCATTATACCTGCAAAAAAGAAGAGTACTGGACACGGTAAAAGTGTGTGATTTGACTGCAAAATGATGTGTACTTTTTTATCCTCTGATTTTATTTGTTAGCTGTCCAGGTAAAACAAAAATCATTCTTCGCAAACATAAAAAACCCACTCAGTTAGAAACCTAAAAATGTTGTCACATAAACTTTTAACTACTGATTTCTTACTCGCATATTTTATAGATACTAGAAGGGTGTCCAAGTGATTTCACGGAAAAAATAGACACCGGTAATCACATAACATGTTAATTTTTTATAATAACAATATCATACTCAAATTAAATAAAATAAAATGCTCATTTTTATACTGTATTTTTTTATAAAAAATATTAAGTATGGAAAGGTTATTACGGGGAATGTTGGTTTAAAAGCGAAACTAAAAGAAACATATGGATAAAAATAATGGAGTAAAAATGTAAGTAGTCGTAAAATAACTAATGTCGGGTAAAAATGAATGTGTAAAAGTGCATGTATGTGCATAAAAAGTTAAAAACTATTTTGTCCTCTTAAACACATGCAATAAGTGTTGTGCCATTACTAATAAATGTTGTATTAGTTAAATTTTAAATGTTATGGGTGCTCTATTATAAATTTATAATATAGTATGGTGAGCACGGTTCGGTGTAGTTTTGGGCTTTCACTGTAACCGAAACCGATAATTCAGTTATGGTCGGCTTGGTTAACCGTCGGTTATGGATCACTTCTTAATTTACTTGTGTATTTTGCTTTGGCTTTTAAAAGAAAATTTGAACTTACAAGTTTTTGTTGGGTTAGGTAACATAGGATAATATGAATGGGGAAAAGTTAAAATATGAGAGATTCTTAAAATAGTCAAAAAGTTATTAAAATTCTCATAATAGTCCGTACAAACTTATCTCCAACGTGATATTGATGATCGTGACGTGAGATTTGGTTAATCACCCACAGGGTGACACGTGTAAAGGTAACGTAAAAGTTGCTATCAAATCTGTCTGCGCCGATAGTTTTCTGGCCAAAATCATTTTCTGAAAAACCATGGTTTTCGAATTAAAGTTATCGGCCCCGTGAGTTTTCAAAAATGACGAAATTCGCGTTTTTTTGAAATTCATCGCCCCCGACGCATTTCAGGTGAATTTCTTCTCCTACGTGAAATTTCCAAAAAGTTGCAAAAAAAAAGATACTTTTGCAGTGAAGTTAGTCTTGTCCAATGATTTTCAAAAAAGTGTAAACGAAACCGATAAAGTTTTAAAATAGTTTAAACAAAACCGATAAATTTACAAATAATTTCAAAAAAATTTCAAAAAAACGATAATTTACGTCTGAATTTTATCTCCTCCGTTGATTTTCATTAAAGTTTTATAAATCCGAATAATGTGTATTTTAACCTTGTTATATTATGTTTCCCTTACATCTTCTTCCATTTCAACAAAAATATCTTATAAAACAATGAAATTTAAGAGAGGTGATATGATTGAAGTTGTTGATATGGGTTCTGGGTTCGTCGGTTCGTTTTATGATGGCAACATAGTGTCACGGGTTCCGGGTTCGTCGGTTCGTTTAATGTTTCCCTACATCGTTCAGTTTCGTACCCTGCTGGAAGATGATCAGTCTGGGTTTCTTAGAGAGTTTGTGATGGCCGATAAAATAAGGTCAAAGCCTGCTGATGTTGTTGTTAGTGAGTTTATTCTCGTCCAGAAGGTGGATGTTTTTGCAAACGATGGTTGGTGGGTTGGTCGAATTGCTAGCAAAATAAGTTTCATATTAAAACCATCGAAGAAGAATAGTTTCATATCAAAACTCAACGAAAAAAGATTAGCTTCATATCAAAACTCATCGAATTTGACAACTCTAATTCCAATGCAAAAAAACATGAGTTTTATATCAAAATTAATATTTTTTGACAACTATTCTTTTTACGCAAAAAAAGTTAATTTTCATCTAAAAACCTTCGAATTTAAATACTTTGTATAAAAGTCTATCTTTTCTGACAACTCTTCTTTTTATGCAAAAAAAGATGAAATTCATCTTAAATGCGTCGGAGGCGATGAGTTTCAAAAAAACCCGAATACCGATAGCTTTTGAAACTCACGGGGCCGATAACTTTAATTCAAAAACCATTGTTTTTCATAAAAGGATTTTGGCCAGAAAATTATCGGCGCAGAAAGATTTGGTAGTAAATTTCACGTTACCTTTACATGTGTCACCCTGTGGGTGGTTAACCAAATCTCACGTCACGATTACCAATGTCACGTTGGAGATACGTTTGTATGGACTATTTTGGGAATTTTAGCAACTTTCGGACTATTTTGGGAACCTCTCTCTTCAAATTGACTATTTTGGGAATTCTTGTGGCCACACAAAAAACTCTTTAAATATAAATTTAGAAAAATAATAAAAAAATCATAACTTAAAATATAAATAAAAAACAGAAAAATTTAAAAAACTAAAATGTTTCCGCTATCATTCCTGTTAAAAAAAATAAAAAAAAATGACGAAAAGACACAATGCCAAGATCAAAGACACAATGACGAAAATGAACAAAAGACACAGTTACAACTAAAAAAAGACACAATAGATCGCAAAATATACCACAATGCTGAACAAAATATATCATAATGTTGAGTAATATAAAACAATATAAAGAAAAAAAAGACACAACGTAAGGAAAAAAGACACAATCAATGACGAAAACAAACCAAAATATAAACAAAAAGACACGACGACTTTTTTCACTCACCATTGTGTTTTTTTTAGAACGAAAAAGACGGTGGAAACATTTTTGTGTTTTTACTTTTTTTTGTTTTTTATTAAATTTTGAGTTATGATTTTTTTATTAGTTTTTTAAAAAGTTTTTTGTGTGACTAGAAATTCTTTTCGTCCTTCTTATTTTTGTTCTCCTTTGTTAAATAACATGACCCTAAATTAAAAACCATATGTTCATATAGTTTGAATAACATTACTAACTTTTTAAAAAAATTATAAGTTATAAGTTAATGGAAATAAGTAATCCCAAACACCTCCCTTAGACCATGCGTAGACATAACTAGGTACACCTGGACATTTTACGTCATGTGGCGCATAGTCAGTTTTTTGACATTTTGCAAAAAGTGGGTGCAGTAAGAAAATGTCCAAAAATGCTTCTCTCTCTCTCTCTCTCATCCCCTCTGTCTATTTCTCTCTCACAAGACCCTCAAAATCTGTGCCTTCCTTGCGTTATGTACAAAACGCCAGAGGGGGCGGTGTATCTCGGCATTTTGGAGTGAAAATGCCTAAAAAAACGCCATGAGTACGCATGGTCTTAAGCTATGTGTAGTGGAGGGACTACAAATTGGGCGAATTGCAACATGTGGCGCCCAACCACTTAATAGTAGGAAATTTGTTTTTAGGGTGTAATGGTATTGTAGCCCTTCTTCAGTGCTACGTCACCATTTTTTTATTATTTTCTTTTAATAATTAAACTAAACAAATAAAAACATATTGAATTAAATAATTAAATAAAAATACATAAAATAAAAAAAGAAACATTAAAAAAATACATAACAAAAAAAAAACTAATAGTCATAATATTCATGCATTTTTTGAACTCGTCGTTGTTGCGATAATGTTGCCTCTTCGTGTAACCCATTCGCTTTGAGAGATCGTAGTCTTCTTTCATTTGTCGTAGTTGAAGCGTCTAGGCTAGCATTCCGTGATATTCGTTGGTTGCTTTCATGTCGTTTCCCATATGGACTATTTTGGGAATTTTAGCAACTTTCGGACTATTTTGGGAACCTCTCTCTTCAAATTGACTATTTTGGGAATTCTTGTGGCCACACAAAAAACTCTTTAAATATAAATTTAGAAAAATAATAAAAAAATCATAACTTAAAATATAAATAAAAAACAGAAAAATTTAAAAAACTAAAATGTTTCCGCTATCATTCCTGTTAAAAAAAATAAAAAAAAATGACGAAAAGACACAATGCCAAGATCAAAGACACAATGACGAAAATGAACAAAAGACACAGTTACAACTAAAAAAAGACACAATAGATCGCAAAATATACCACAATGCTGAACAAAATATATCATAATGTTGAGTAATATAAAACAATATAAAGAAAAAAAAGACACAACGTAAGGAAAAAAGACACAATCAATGACGAAAACAAACCAAAATATAAACAAAAAGACACGACGACTTTTTTCACTCACCATTGTGTTTTTTTTAGAACGAAAAAGACGGTGGAAACATTTTTGTGTTTTTACTTTTTTTTGTTTTTTATTAAATTTTGAGTTATGATTTTTTTATTAGTTTTTTAAAAAGTTTTTTGTGTGACTAGAAATTCTTTTCGTCCTTCTTATTTTTGTTCTCCTTTGTTAAATAACATGACCCTAAATTAAAAACCATATGTTCATATAGTTTGAATAACATTACTAACTTTTTAAAAAAATTATAAGTTATAAGTTAATGGAAATAAGTAATCCCAAACACCTCCCTTAGACCATGCGTAGACATAACTAGGTACACCTGGACATTTTACGTCATGTGGCGCATAGTCAGTTTTTTGACATTTTGCAAAAAGTGGGTGCAGTAAGAAAATGTCCAAAAATGCTTCTCTCTCTCTCTCTCTCATCCCCTCTGTCTATTTCTCTCTCACAAGACCCTCAAAATCTGTGCCTTCCTTGCGTTATGTACAAAACGCCAGAGGGGGCGGTGTATCTCGGCATTTTGGAGTGAAAATGCCTAAAAAAAACGCCATGAGTACGCATGGTCTTAAGCTATGTGTAGTGGAGGGACTACAAATTGGGCGAATTGCAACATGTGGCGCCCAACCACTTAATAGTAGGAAATTTGTTTTTAGGGTGTAATGGTATTGTAGCCCTTCTTCAGTGCTACGTCACCATTTTTTTATTATTTTCTTTTAATAATTAAACTAAACAAATAAAAACATATTGAATTAAATAATTAAATAAAAATACATAAAATAAAAAAAGAAACATTAAAAAAATACATAACAAAAAAAAAACTAATAGTCATAATATTCATGCATTTTTTGAACTCGTCGTTGTTGCGATAATGTTGCCTCTTCGTGTAACCCATTCGCTTTGAGAGATCGTAGTCTTCTTTCATTTGTCGTAGTTGAAGCGTCTAGGCTAGCATTCCGTGATATTCGTTGGTTGCTTTCATGCCGTTTCCCATATGGACTATTTTGGGAATTTTAGCAACTTTCGGACTATTTTGGGAACCTCTCTCTTCAAATTGACTATTTTGGGAATTCTTGTGGCCACACAAAAAACTCTTTAAATATAAATTTAGAAAAATAATAAAAAAATCATAACTTAAAATATAAATAAAAAACAGAAAAATTTAAAAAACTAAAATGTTTCCGCTATCATTCCTGTTAAAAAAAATAAAAAAAAATGACGAAAAGACACAATGCCAAGATCAAAGACACAATGACGAAAATGAACAAAAGACACAGTTACAACTAAAAAAAGACACAATAGATCGCAAAATATACCACAATGCTGAACAAAATATATCATAATGTTGAGTAATATAAAACAATATAAAGAAAAAAAAGACACAACGTAAGGAAAAAAGACACAATCAATGACGAAAACAAACCAAAATATAAACAAAAAGACACGACGACTTTTTTCACTCACCATTGTGTTTTTTTTAGAACGAAAAAGACGGTGGAAACATTTTTGTGTTTTTACTTTTTTTTGTTTTTTATTAAATTTTGAGTTATGATTTTTTTATTAGTTTTTTAAAAAGTTTTTTGTGTGACTAGAAATTCTTTTCGTCCTTCTTATTTTTGTTCTCCTTTGTTAAATAACATGACCCTAAATTAAAAACCATATGTTCATATAGTTTGAATAACATTACTAACTTTTTAAAAAAATTATAAGTTATAAGTTAATGGAAATAAGTAATCCCAAACACCTCCCTTAGACCATGCGTAGACATAACTAGGTACACCTGGACATTTTACGTCATGTGGCGCATAGTCAGTTTTTTGACATTTTGCAAAAAGTGGGTGCAGTAAGAAAATGTCCAAAAATGCTTCTCTCTCTCTCTCTCTCATCCCCTCTGTCTATTTCTCTCTCACAAGACCCTCAAAATCTGTGCCTTCCTTGCGTTATGTACAAAACGCCAGAGGGGGCGGTGTATCTCGGCATTTTGGAGTGAAAATGCCTAAAAAAACGCCATGAGTACGCATGGTCTTAAGCTATGTGTAGTGGAGGGACTACAAATTGGGCGAATTGCAACATGTGGCGCCCAACCACTTAATAGTAGGAAATTTGTTTTTAGGGTGTAATGGTATTGTAGCCCTTCTTCAGTGCTACGTCACCATTTTTTTATTATTTTCTTTTAATAATTAAACTAAACAAATAAAAACATATTGAATTAAATAATTAAATAAAAATACATAAAATAAAAAAAGAAACATTAAAAAAATACATAACAAAAAAAAAACTAATAGTCATAATATTCATGCATTTTTTGAACTCGTCGTTGTTGCGATAATGTTGCCTCTTCGTGTAACCCATTCGCTTTGAGAGATCGTAGTCTTCTTTCATTTGTCGTAGTTGAAGCGTCTAGGCTAGCATTCCGTGATATTCGTTGGTTGCTTTCATGTCGTTTCCCATATGGACTATTTTGGGAATTTTAGCAACTTTCGGACTATTTTGGGAACCTCTCTCTTCAAATTGACTATTTTGGGAATTCTTGTGGCCACACAAAAAACTCTTTAAATATAAATTTAGAAAAATAATAAAAAAATCATAACTTAAAATATAAATAAAAAACAGAAAAATTTAAAAAACTAAAATGTTTCCGCTATCATTCCTGTTAAAAAAAATAAAAAAAAATGACGAAAAGACACAATGCCAAGATCAAAGACACAATGACGAAAATGAACAAAAGACACAGTTACAACTAAAAAAAGACACAATAGATCGCAAAATATACCACAATGCTGAACAAAATATATCATAATGTTGAGTAATATAAAACAATATAAAGAAAAAAAAGACACAACGTAAGGAAAAAAGACACAATCAATGACGAAAACAAACCAAAATATAAACAAAAAGACACGACGACTTTTTTCACTCACCATTGTGTTTTTTTTAGAACGAAAAAGACGGTGGAAACATTTTTGTGTTTTTACTTTTTTTTGTTTTTTATTAAATTTTGAGTTATGATTTTTTTATTAGTTTTTTAAAAAGTTTTTTGTGTGACTAGAAATTCTTTTCGTCCTTCTTATTTTTGTTCTCCTTTGTTAAATAACATGACCCTAAATTAAAAACCATATGTTCATATAGTTTGAATAACATTACTAACTTTTTAAAAAAATTATAAGTTATAAGTTAATGGAAATAAGTAATCCCAAACACCTCCCTTAGACCATGCGTAGACATAACTAGGTACACCTGGACATTTTACGTCATGTGGCGCATAGTCAGTTTTTTGACATTTTGCAAAAAGTGGGTGCAGTAAGAAAATGTCCAAAAATGCTTCTCTCTCTCTCTCTCTCTCTCATCCCCTCTGTCTATTTCTCTCTCACAAGACCCTCAAAATCTGTGCCTTCCTTGCGTTATGTACAAAACGCCAGAGGGGGCGGTGTATCTCGGCATTTTGGAGTGAAAATGCCTAAAAAAACGCCATGAGTACGCATGGTCTTAAGCTATGTGTAGTGGAGGGACTACAAATTGGGCGAATTGCAACATGTGGCGCCCAACCACTTAATAGTAGGAAATTTGTTTTTAGGGTGTAATGGTATTGTAGCCCTTCTTCAGTGCTACGTCACCATTTTTTTATTATTTTCTTTTAATAATTAAACTAAACAAATAAAAACATATTGAATTAAATAATTAAATAAAAATACATAAAATAAAAAAAGAAACATTAAAAAAATACATAACAAAAAAAAAACTAATAGTCATAATATTCATGCATTTTTTGAACTCGTCGTTGTTGCGATAATGTTGCCTCTTCGTGTAACCCATTCGCTTTGAGAGATCGTAGTCTTCTTTCATTTGTCGTAGTTGAAGCGTCTAGGCTAGCATTCCGTGATATTCGTTGGTTGCTTTCATGCCGTTTCCCATATGGACTATTTTGGGAATTTTAGCAACTTTCGGACTATTTTGGGAACCTCTCTCTTCAAATTGACTATTTTGGGAATTCTTGTGGCCACACAAAAAACTCTTTAAATATAAATTTAGAAAAATAATAAAAAAATCATAACTTAAAATATAAATAAAAAACAGAAAAATTTAAAAAACTAAAATGTTTCCGCTATCATTCCTGTTAAAAAAAATAAAAAAAAATGACGAAAAGACACAATGCCAAGATCAAAGACACAATGACGAAAATGAACAAAAGACACAGTTACAACTAAAAAAAGACACAATAGATCGCAAAATATACCACAATGCTGAACAAAATATATCATAATGTTGAGTAATATAAAACAATATAAAGAAAAAAAAGACACAACGTAAGGAAAAAAGACACAATCAATGACGAAAACAAACCAAAATATAAACAAAAAGACACGACGACTTTTTTCACTCACCATTGTGTTTTTTTTAGAACGAAAAAGACGGTGGAAACATTTTTGTGTTTTTACTTTTTTTTGTTTTTTATTAAATTTTGAGTTATGATTTTTTTATTAGTTTTTTAAAAAGTTTTTTGTGTGACTAGAAATTCTTTTCGTCCTTCTTATTTTTGTTCTCCTTTGTTAAATAACATGACCCTAAATTAAAAACCATATGTTCATATAGTTTGAATAACATTACTAACTTTTTAAAAAAATTATAAGTTATAAGTTAATGGAAATAAGTAATCCCAAACACCTCCCTTAGACCATGCGTAGACATAACTAGGTACACCTGGACATTTTACGTCATGTGGCGCATAGTCAGTTTTTTGACATTTTGCAAAAAGTGGGTGCAGTAAGAAAATGTCCAAAAATGCTTCTCTCTCTCTCTCTCTCATCCCCTCTGTCTATTTCTCTCTCACAAGACCCTCAAAATCTGTGCCTTCCTTGCGTTATGTACAAAACGCCAGAGGGGGCGGTGTATCTCGGCATTTTGGAGTGAAAATGCCTAAAAAAACGCCATGAGTACGCATGGTCTTAAGCTATGTGTAGTGGAGGGACTACAAATTGGGCGAATTGCAACATGTGGCGCCCAACCACTTAATAGTAGGAAATTTGTTTTTAGGGTGTAATGGTATTGTAGCCCTTCTTCAGTGCTACGTCACCATTTTTTTATTATTTTCTTTTAATAATTAAACTAAACAAATAAAAACATATTGAATTAAATAATTAAATAAAAATACATAAAATAAAAAAAGAAACATTAAAAAAATACATAACAAAAAAAAAACTAATAGTCATAATATTCATGCATTTTTTGAACTCGTCGTTGTTGCGATAATGTTGCCTCTTCGTGTAACCCATTCGCTTTGAGAGATCGTAGTCTTCTTTCATTTGTCGTAGTTGAAGCGTCTAGGCTAGCATTCCGTGATATTCGTTGGTTGCTTTCATGTCGTTTCCCATATGGACTATTTTGGGAATTTTAGCAACTTTCGGACTATTTTGGGAACCTCTCTCTTCAAATTGACTATTTTGGGAATTCTTGTGGCCACACAAAAAACTCTTTAAATATAAATTTAGAAAAATAATAAAAAAATCATAACTTAAAATATAAATAAAAAACAGAAAAATTTAAAAAACTAAAATGTTTCCGCTATCATTCCTGTTAAAAAAAATAAAAAAAAATGACGAAAAGACACAATGCCAAGATCAAAGACACAATGACGAAAATGAACAAAAGACACAGTTACAACTAAAAAAAGACACAATAGATCGCAAAATATACCACAATGCTGAACAAAATATATCATAATGTTGAGTAATATAAAACAATATAAAGAAAAAAAAGACACAACGTAAGGAAAAAAGACACAATCAATGACGAAAACAAACCAAAATATAAACAAAAAGACACGACGACTTTTTTCACTCACCATTGTGTTTTTTTTAGAACGAAAAAGACGGTGGAAACATTTTTGTGTTTTTACTTTTTTTTGTTTTTTATTAAATTTTGAGTTATGATTTTTTTATTAGTTTTTTAAAAAGTTTTTTGTGTGACTAGAAATTCTTTTCGTCCTTCTTATTTTTGTTCTCCTTTGTTAAATAACATGACCCTAAATTAAAAACCATATGTTCATATAGTTTGAATAACATTACTAACTTTTTAAAAAAATTATAAGTTATAAGTTAATGGAAATAAGTAATCCCAAACACCTCCCTTAGACCATGCGTAGACATAACTAGGTACACCTGGACATTTTACGTCATGTGGCGCATAGTCAGTTTTTTGACATTTTGCAAAAAGTGGGTGCAGTAAGAAAATGTCCAAAAATGCTTCTCTCTCTCTCTCTCTCATCCCCTCTGTCTATTTCTCTCTCACAAGACCCTCAAAATCTGTGCCTTCCTTGCGTTATGTACAAAACGCCAGAGGGGGCGGTGTATCTCGGCATTTTGGAGTGAAAATGCCTAAAAAAACGCCATGAGTACGCATGGTCTTAAGCTATGTGTAGTGGAGGGACTACAAATTGGGCGAATTGCAACATGTGGCGCCCAACCACTTAATAGTAGGAAATTTGTTTTTAGGGTGTAATGGTATTGTAGCCCTTCTTCAGTGCTACGTCACCATTTTTTTATTATTTTCTTTTAATAATTAAACTAAACAAATAAAAACATATTGAATTAAATAATTAAATAAAAATACATAAAATAAAAAAAGAAACATTAAAAAAATACATAACAAAAAAAAAACTAATAGTCATAATATTCATGCATTTTTTGAACTCGTCGTTGTTGCGATAATGTTGCCTCTTCGTGTAACCCATTCGCTTTGAGAGATCGTAGTCTTCTTTCATTTGTCGTAGTTGAAGCGTCTAGGCTAGCATTCCGTGATA
Source organism: Bidens hawaiensis (assembly GCF_021521415.1). Lineage (NCBI taxonomy): Eukaryota > Viridiplantae > Streptophyta > Magnoliopsida > Asterales > Asteraceae > Bidens > Bidens hawaiensis. Next base: position 210,387 of record NW_027495183.1, on the reverse strand, counting down.
TTCGTTGGTTGCTTTCATGCCGTTTCCCATATGGACTATTTTGGGAATTTTAGCAACTTTCGGACTATTTTGGGAACCTCTCTCTTCAAATTGACTATTTTGGGAATTCTTGTGGCCACACAAAAAACTCTTTAAATATAAATTTAGAAAAATAATAAAAAAATCATAACTTAAAATATAAATAAAAAACAGAAAAATTTAAAAAACTAAAATGTTTCCGCTATCATTCCTGTTAAAAAAAATAAAAAAAAATGACGAAAAGACACAATGCCAAGATCAAAGACACAATGACGAAAATGAACAAAAGACACAGTTACAACTAAAAAAAGACACAATAGATCGCAAAATATACCACAATGCTGAACAAAATATATCATAATGTTGAGTAATATAAAACAATATAAAGAAAAAAAAGACACAACGTAAGGAAAAAAGACACAATCAATGACGAAAACAAACCAAAATATAAACAAAAAGACACGACGACTTTTTTCACTCACCATTGTGTTTTTTTTAGAACGAAAAAGACGGTGGAAACATTTTTGTGTTTTTACTTTTTTTTGTTTTTTATTAAATTTTGAGTTATGATTTTTTTATTAGTTTTTTAAAAAGTTTTTTGTGTGACTAGAAATTCTTTTCGTCCTTCTTATTTTTGTTCTCCTTTGTTAAATAACATGACCCTAAATTAAAAACCATATGTTCATATAGTTTGAATAACATTACTAACTTTTTAAAAAAATTATAAGTTATAAGTTAATGGAAATAAGTAATCCCAAACACCTCCCTTAGACCATGCGTAGACATAACTAGGTACACCTGGACATTTTACGTCATGTGGCGCATAGTCAGTTTTTTGACATTTTGCAAAAAGTGGGTGCAGTAAGAAAATGTCCAAAAATGCTTCTCTCTCTCTCTCTCTCATCCCCTCTGTCTATTTCTCTCTCACAAGACCCTCAAAATCTGTGCCTTCCTTGCGTTATGTACAAAACGCCAGAGGGGGCGGTGTATCTCGGCATTTTGGAGTGAAAATGCCTAAAAAAACGCCATGAGTACGCATGGTCTTAAGCTATGTGTAGTGGAGGGACTACAAATTGGGCGAATTGCAACATGTGGCGCCCAACCACTTAATAGTAGGAAATTTGTTTTTAGGGTGTAATGGTATTGTAGCCCTTCTTCAGTGCTACGTCACCATTTTTTTATTATTTTCTTTTAATAATTAAACTAAACAAATAAAAACATATTGAATTAAATAATTAAATAAAAATACATAAAATAAAAAAAGAAACATTAAAAAAATACATAACAAAAAAAAAACTAATAGTCATAATATTCATGCATTTTTTGAACTCGTCGTTGTTGCGATAATGTTGCCTCTTCGTGTAACCCATTCGCTTTGAGAGATCGTAGTCTTCTTTCATTTGTCGTAGTTGAAGCGTCTAGGCTAGCATTCCGTGATATTCGTTGGTTGCTTTCATGTCGTTTCCCATATGGACTATTTTGGGAATTTTAGCAACTTTCGGACTATTTTGGGAACCTCTCTCTTCAAATTGACTATTTTGGGAATTCTTGTGGCCACACAAAAAACTCTTTAAATATAAATTTAGAAAAATAATAAAAAAATCATAACTTAAAATATAAATAAAAAACAGAAAAATTTAAAAAACTAAAATGTTTCCGCTATCATTCCTGTTAAAAAAAATAAAAAAAAATGACGAAAAGACACAATGCCAAGATCAAAGACACAATGACGAAAATGAACAAAAGACACAGTTACAACTAAAAAAAGACACAATAGATCGCAAAATATACCACAATGCTGAACAAAATATATCATAATGTTGAGTAATATAAAACAATATAAAGAAAAAAAAGACACAACGTAAGGAAAAAAGACACAATCAATGACGAAAACAAACCAAAATATAAACAAAAAGACACGACGACTTTTTTCACTCACCATTGTGTTTTTTTTAGAACGAAAAAGACGGTGGAAACATTTTTGTGTTTTTACTTTTTTTTGTTTTTTATTAAATTTTGAGTTATGATTTTTTTATTAGTTTTTTAAAAAGTTTTTTGTGTGACTAGAAATTCTTTTCGTCCTTCTTATTTTTGTTCTCCTTTGTTAAATAACATGACCCTAAATTAAAAACCATATGTTCATATAGTTTGAATAACATTACTAACTTTTTAAAAAAATTATAAGTTATAAGTTAATGGAAATAAGTAATCCCAAACACCTCCCTTAGACCATGCGTAGACATAACTAGGTACACCTGGACATTTTACGTCATGTGGCGCATAGTCAGTTTTTTGACATTTTGCAAAAAGTGGGTGCAGTAAGAAAATGTCCAAAAATGCTTCTCTCTCTCTCTCTCTCTCTCATCCCCTCTGTCTATTTCTCTCTCACAAGACCCTCAAAATCTGTGCCTTCCTTGCGTTATGTACAAAACGCCAGAGGGGGCGGTGTATCTCGGCATTTTGGAGTGAAAATGCCTAAAAAAACGCCATGAGTACGCATGGTCTTAAGCTATGTGTAGTGGAGGGACTACAAATTGGGCGAATTGCAACATGTGGCGCCCAACCACTTAATAGTAGGAAATTTGTTTTTAGGGTGTAATGGTATTGTAGCCCTTCTTCAGTGCTACGTCACCATTTTTTTATTATTTTCTTTTAATAATTAAACTAAACAAATAAAAACATATTGAATTAAATAATTAAATAAAAATACATAAAATAAAAAAAGAAACATTAAAAAAATACATAACAAAAAAAAAACTAATAGTCATAATATTCATGCATTTTTTGAACTCGTCGTTGTTGCGATAATGTTGCCTCTTCGTGTAACCCATTCGCTTTGAGAGATCGTAGTCTTCTTTCATTTGTCGTAGTTGAAGCGTCTAGGCTAGCATTCCGTGATATTCGTTGGTTGCTTTCATGCCGTTTCCCATATGGACTATTTTGGGAATTTTAGCAACTTTCGGACTATTTTGGGAACCTCTCTCTTCAAATTGACTATTTTGGGAATTCTTGTGGCCACACAAAAAACTCTTTAAATATAAATTTAGAAAAATAATAAAAAAATCATAACTTAAAATATAAATAAAAAACAGAAAAATTTAAAAAACTAAAATGTTTCCGCTATCATTCCTGTTAAAAAAAATAAAAAAAAATGACGAAAAGACACAATGCCAAGATCAAAGACACAATGACGAAAATGAACAAAAGACACAGTTACAACTAAAAAAAGACACAATAGATCGCAAAATATACCACAATGCTGAACAAAATATATCATAATGTTGAGTAATATAAAACAATATAAAGAAAAAAAAGACACAACGTAAGGAAAAAAGACACAATCAATGACGAAAACAAACCAAAATATAAACAAAAAGACACGACGACTTTTTTCACTCACCATTGTGTTTTTTTTAGAACGAAAAAGACGGTGGAAACATTTTTGTGTTTTTACTTTTTTTTGTTTTTTATTAAATTTTGAGTTATGATTTTTTTATTAGTTTTTTAAAAAGTTTTTTGTGTGACTAGAAATTCTTTTCGTCCTTCTTATTTTTGTTCTCCTTTGTTAAATAACATGACCCTAAATTAAAAACCATATGTTCATATAGTTTGAATAACATTACTAACTTTTTAAAAAAATTATAAGTTATAAGTTAATGGAAATAAGTAATCCCAAACACCTCCCTTAGACCATGCGTAGACATAACTAGGTACACCTGGACATTTTACGTCATGTGGCGCATAGTCAGTTTTTTGACATTTTGCAAAAAGTGGGTGCAGTAAGAAAATGTCCAAAAATGCTTCTCTCTCTCTCTCTCTCTCTCATCCCCTCTGTCTATTTCTCTCTCACAAGACCCTCAAAATTTGTGCCTTCCTTGCGTTATGTACAAAACGCCAGAGGGGGCGGTGTATCTCGGCATTTTGGAGTGAAAATGCCTAAAAAAACGCCATGAGTACGCATGGTCTTAAGCTATGTGTAGTGGAGGGACTACAAATTGGGCGAATTGCAACATGTGGCGCCCAACCACTTAATAGTAGGAAATTTGTTTTTAGGGTGTAATGGTATTGTAGCCCTTCTTCAGTGCTACGTCACCATTTTTTTATTATTTTCTTTTAATAATTAAACTAAACAAATAAAAACATATTGAATTAAATAATTAAATAAAAATACATAAAATAAAAAAAGAAACATTAAAAAAATACATAACAAAAAAAAAACTAATAGTCATAATATTCATGCATTTTTTGAACTCGTCGTTGTTGCGATAATGTTGCCTCTTCGTGTAACCCATTCGCTTTGAGAGATCGTAGTCTTCTTTCATTTGTCGTAGTTGAAGCGTCTAGGCTAGCATTCCGTGATATTCGTTGGTTGCTTTCATGCCGTTTCCCATATTCACGGCATGTGTTTCGAAACGACTGCACACCTCGTTTAGATGTTCGACTTCTTCACTGGCCGCGGAGTTGAATCGTGACGACGACGAACCCTCGCCTTTATTTGTATTATTTTCTCTTTCTCTCCCGCGGGTTTGAGCCAACTCAGGTACTTGGACGTCGTCTAAATTAACCGTGTCGTTTTCGTTAACGAGGTTAAAGTTACAAGCATCAGGGGTTTTTTTGGTGTGCTCGGATTTGTCGAGGACGATGTCCTTGACTTTTTTGAAGGCCGGGATGATGAGTCGGCTCGTCGAGCAACCGGAACGGTGGGTGCCCCGTTTCATTTCGCGCATAGCCTTAGTTTTTCCCAACATTTTAGTTGCTTGAACGCTTTCCCGAGCCGCCCTTCGATGTGCCCTTGAAATCGAAAGTCGCTTAACGCTTGGGATTGGATGTCGGCGTCGTTTTGCCTGCTACGCCAACCGGCCCTGTGCAAGCGGTTGTATATCCTAGCAAATTTTTGGCAATCGGAATTAAGGCCCTTCCAGTGGGCTTGAACCGCTTATTTTCCCCGGTAGTCTTCGGGTTTACCCGTTAGCGAAAGCCAAGCTTCAAATACTTTCCTCCAAAATATCCCGCCGGCTTGAAAGTTAGTTACAAATTAAAATTATTTGTCACAATTAGTGTACATTTTTAATAAACACTAAATAAAGTTATATAAATAGTTAATATTAAAAAACTTACCGACGTCGGGATCCTCCGAAACGACGATCCAAGCCCTTGCGAGGGTTACTTCCTCCTCCTCGGTCCATTGCTTGTATGGATCACGTTGTGTCATCGGCTCACCCGGTTGTTATTTTTTTGTGTTTACGGGCCGACTTTTGGCTTGAACCGGAGGCCCGTGTTGTCTGAGTCTTCGGCACCCTCACTGGCTCCGAGTCCGGTTGGGTAGACCCGAACGCCGGCATGAGGTTTTGGGGCATGAGGTAGTTGGCATACATGTTTAGGTCGGGTCGGCAAAAGCAAACGGAAAATTTTGGTTCGCTTGGTTTCGGGTGTTCGAGTTCCATTGCATGTTTACGTTCAGTTGGTTTTGCGAACCGTGGAATTGACTGAAAGGAGGGAATAGGTGGTTCGGGTTGTTTCTAGTTTTCATTTTTGTTGTATTTTTGAAGATTTTGGTTATGTGTAATGTATGAAATGGATATGAGTTTGGAGAAGAAGGGGTATATGTATATATATATTGTTTAAATTAAATTTGTTTTTTTTTTTAAATTTGACCGTTCCCAAACGGTCTTATTATTATTTAGTTTAATCAATAGGCGATAATAACCCCGTGCCAGTCCCCCCTCCCCCTATCGCCCCTAAATTCGCCCGCGGGGGGGGGGGGGGGGGGGTTCTCGCCCACCATCGCTCAAAGTCTCCGCCCACTACATATGGCCTTAGTTGATTTCAATGCACCTTATTTTGCCTATGAGTTGTTGAACAGCTCTTTTTTTACTGTTGATTATTATTATTATTATCATTATTTTGTTTTTTCCATTTATAAATAAACTCACACTCAACTATTTTCCATAAATTATTCTACAAACCATTTTTGCTTTCTTATATTTTTATCAAACTTTTACATTTTCTCCATAGCATCACTTTTAGAAGTAACCAAATACCAAACTGAGAATTAAGGGCCACAAACATGGTGCAATGATGAAGTAGCGTTAGTGAATGTTTGGGTCCATTTTTTTCAAAAACTTAGATCCTGTGAACTAACAAGAATTGGGTTTTTGGCAACGAGTTTGCAACTATTTTGTGACACAGAGAGGATCAAGCAATTATACCGTGTACCAAGTGTGTTCGAAATGATAAAATATGATGAGACAAATTAACACTCGCGATCACGACACATTTGAAGTAAAAACGAAAGTTAAAAGCCAATGGAATTGGGAATAGTACTATTTTTATGTGTTTTTTAAATAAATAAAGTTTTTAATTATTTATGTATTTTTCTAATGAAACCTATGTTTTTTTATATATTTTTGTGTTTATAAATTTAAAATTTATTAGTAATTTTAATAAAAATAAACAATTTTTTTTTGGGAGATTGAAAGGAGTGGCGCCACCTCTTAGGGTAGTTTAGGGTAAAACCGAGGTCCAATTAAAAAGTCCATAAAACATACATTAATGATCGCTACAAAACAACATTTAAAAGGTCCATAAAACATCCAACAGTACAATCATCTACATCTCCTATCACTAAGACAATAATTAACATCCACTAATTAGATTAAAAGGTCCACAAAAGAATTGTTCAAAGCGCAACCCCATCGCCACCGCCATGAAAACACCTTTCTCGGATGAACATAGAATTGGAGATGTTCATTGAGATGCAAATGGCAGACTTGACTTGTTGCGGTCATCATAGGCATCCTGAAATTAAAATAAAAAATAAGGAAAAGTAGAAAAGATAAGATATCCTCCATTTTTATATTCTATTTCAAGTCAACTGTCGGGTTTGGGTCACAGGTCAAAACGAACAAGGTGGTGTTGGAAGTGGAGGCGGTGGTGGTGATGATGTTTGCAACGAGTAGGTGGTGGGGACAAACTGACAAGCAATGGCCATGGGTGGGGCTAACCTATTTGGGTCGTTTTAAGTTAACAAGTTTTAAAATATTTACCCGTTAACTAATTTAAGTACACCCAAATTCACCCGTTAACTGATTTGAGATTACCCAAATGAACCCGTGTTAGCCCAAATTAACCCATTTGAAGAATGGCTTTAGACTGCCACATGTAATAAATAGTATGTCCTCCTAAACTATGAAGTTGAGTGTTTCACAAAATGTTATGAACCGTTTGGACAATTATAGGCCCAACCTTGTGGCCCATCCAAGAAGCCCAACAACATTATGGATCACTTTGAAAGTTAAACGAAACCTAGTCTGATATAACATGGAGAGTGAAAGAAATTAGGAAAAATGTTAAGAAATTGGTTTTCTGTTCTTCTCATCTCTCTTTCTTAGAATCTGTTTCCCATCTCCTTCTTCTATGTTATTGTTTTGATTTCTCTTTTTAATCTTTCTATTGAATCACTCGGAGTTAGTTCATATTTGATTGTCGTTGTGTCAATTTGAATACACAACACAAAAAGATACCTTTACATGAAAGCAAATTATTACTCGTATTATATAGAAAATGCATAAAAAAGTGTAATAGAAGAATAATACTTACTGAATGCTGCCACGCATCTTCTTTCGAGCATTTCTATTGCTCGGGCTGCTTCGTTTCTTGTCAGAAGCTTGATCCATGAGGGGTATGAACTCCATTGCTTGATCAGGTTCAGCCTTTGGTTGTTTTATCACATTGGCATTTGCTGAATTGTTGATTAAAGCAGATGGAACCGGATTCAAAACCAAAGGTTCAGCAACAACCGACTTGATTGGTTTAACTAACACTTGCGAAATTGGTTGTTGATAAGGTTCGGCCTTTGGTTCTTTCATTACATTGGCGGGTGCTGAGTTGTAGACTACAGCAGATGGGTACGGGGTGAAAACCACAGGTTCAGCAACAACCGGATTGATTGGTTCAACTGACACTTGTAATACAGGCTGTTGATCAGGTTCAGCCTTTGGTTGTTTCATTACGTTAGTGACTGCTGAGTTGTTGATTAAAGCAGAGGAGACCGTGTTCAAAAGCAAAGGTTCAGCAACAACCGGCTTGATTGGTTCAACCAATACCTGTGAAATTGGTTGTTGATCAGGTTCAGCCTTTGGTTGTTTTATAACATTAGCGGTTGCTGAGTTGTTGACTAGAACAGATGGGACCGGGGTGAAAACTATAGGTTCAGCAACGACACTTGTGAAATAGGTTGTTGAGTTACAACAGGAACAACTCGACTGACCGGCATGGTTGACACTTTCTGAGCTGCAACAGGTCCAGTTGGAGCGGTTTGCTCAGCCGAAGGCTGTGGAAGTACAACAGCATTTGAACCAATATGAACATTGCTGATTTGTTGATATTGTCTGAACTTTGAATTAACTATGTCCGCCATGTCAGTTCCAGATTCAGAAGCTGAAATTAAGATAAATTACATAAGATAAAAAGCATAGAGAATATGGTATGGAGGATTGCAAATTGCAAATTACCTAAAAATCTAATTATGACAGAGCGCGCCACCAATTGTTCGGCTTCTTTTTTGCTCTTGGCACCATCTCCGGGATAAGTATCACCATTGAAAACCAAATTGGAGCGGAAAACAATAAGTGATGCCTCCGGTTGAGATGTCTCATATACAGGCTTTCCTATGTTCTTCTTGGCTGCGTATTCAGCCATAACAGACTTGCAAAATATTTTATCCTGGATAACAACAAGTAATAAGATAACGCGTTAAAACAATAATCTTAAAATAGGCCAGATGGGGTGGATCTGTCACTTCTTTTTATTTTTTTTCTTCTGCCTATTTCTTCTTTCAGATGATAATAATAATAGTTGATACAAAGAGTATAATTGCAAAAGCTACAGTATGACATATTAGTTTTTCCAATAGAGACAGTAAACAATAGGATACATTTTGTGAGAGTTCACCCTTTAATCCAACTTATTTTAATTTAGTTTCAAAATTAATCACCTGGCAGGCGGCATACACCAGAGATGTAGAAAAAAAATATAGGTGGCAATCATGACCCATTGTTCAGAAAATGGGTTAATTTAGGCAAAACAAAATTGTATATGGGTTCAACTGGGTCACCTTAAATTTGTCAACAGGTCAAATTGGGTCAACTTAAATTAGTCAACGGGTCAAACTGGGCCTACTAAAATGAGTCAACGGGTCAAAACGGGCAACTATAACAAAAACCGTTAAGTTAAAAATGGGGAGGGTGGGGTAGGTACTTTATTTCTAAAACGAATCATTTCAGCCCAATTCTATTTCGGCCAAACCCATTTGACCTGAACAAAACTGTATATATTTTTTTAAAACGGTCCGTATTGACCGAACTCATTTTGCTTACAACCCGTTTGACCCGAACTCATTTTGCTTAGAACCCGCTTTGACCCCAATCCATTATGACCCGAACCAACTTGATATATTTTAAAAATGGCCCGTATTGACCCAAAATCATTTTGCTTAGAATCCGTTTGGCCCAAACTCATTTTGCTAAAACCCGCTCTGACCCCAACCCATTATGACCTGCAACCCGACCCCGACCCGCCCACCTTGCCATGCCTTAAAAAAAATACATTGATCTATACAGTTTTAAGTTTTAATTCTCTAGGTGTGGTTAGCATTACCAAGCATTTCCCAAAAAAAACCCTGAATAAAGATACGAAACAAAGGTGTAACATCCCGAAATTTCCAAGTAATATTAATTATGTTACTTAATAATAGAGAGAAAGTTTACCCGGGTTATCAGGAAATAAATAATAGAATAGGAGTTGGTATGGGTCGGGCTAGTGTTGGGTAATGGATGTGGGTTGTGGACTTGGATTAATTAGGATGGGTTAAATGAGAATGGGCCTTAGGTCCATGGGATCTCAGGGATATAAATACCCTAACACCCCAAAATATCTTCATTCTATCTTTATCCAAGCACACTCCACACACACATACGCTAACTTCGCCGGAACCGGGCCGAGCCAAGAGAAGAATCGGACTGATCCGAGAGTAAGAGAGGGCGACTAGCTGCGTTAACAAGTTAAAGGAGATCCAAACAAGCCCAAAAATGTATGATTCTTGATCTTTGAAGTTTAAAGATCCAAGCTTTTTAGTGTTTAAGTGACCGAAAATGGTCGGGAGCGTAGTGGGTGATATTGAACCATAGCAAGGGTGTTAAAATCGCTCGAAATGCTGGAAAGAAACCGAACAGCGGCTGTCTGGGCAACTTCGCCTGCATCTGGGCAACTTCGCCTTCAACGCGATGAACTTCGCCTGCAAGCTAAGTTCGCCTAATGGTAACTTCGCTTACGGCCAAGTTCGCCTGATGACAACTTCGCCTAAAGCTAAGTTCGCCTGATGGCAACTTCGCTGTAAAGTTAAGTTCGCCTAATGGTAACTTCGCTTACGGCCAAGTTCGCCTGATGACAACTTCGCTGTAAAGCTAAGTTCGCCTAAGGTTTAACTTCGCCTGAAGCTAAGTTCGCCTAGCTGGCAACTTCGCTGTAAAGCTAAGTTCGCCTAGCTGGTAACTTCGCCTAAAGTCAAGTTCGATTAGAAAATAAATTAAAAATCTAATGAAAAAAAATGTGTTAAGACGGTTAATGGAAATAAAATTTTTCCAAGCTGACCTGGCAGCTCGACCCCAGCCAGGGGCTCTGCCCCTTGGACCCTGCTAGGGGCTGCCGCCCCTAGACCCTGCTGCCAGGGGCGCTGCCCCCGGACCCCCGTTCGTTGTGGGTAGTAGTTAAGACTGGAAAGATGATATGAGTAGTGATAGTTGTTTGATACGTGTACTTGTTATACAGTCAGCCGTGCACAGCTGAAGAAAGGGATTACGATTAACGGTGAACGTAACCGTGTTCAGGTGAGTTTCTAGCCCCATTCCTTGTTATGTTTTCGGGGCTGTGTGCATACTCGATGTGTTGTTAATACATTTATCCTAAGTGATAAGTGTATGTCATATGTGATATGTGTGATAGATATGAATGATTGTTTGTCGGTACGCGAACGATCTTCGGATATTGCGCGTACTGTCAGGTTAAAAATAAAGGTACGAATATTATATATCGTAGATGTATGAATATTTCAAATGAATACTTGTCGGGGCGTGAATGATCTTCGGGTATTGCACGTAACGACACGGGGTATGGTTGTTAAATGAATGAGGTAAAGAATGCCTAGAGTGTTCTTATGTTATAATGTAAGTATGTGTATATAGGTACACGAATGGCATGTGAGTTCTACGTTCGACATAGTAAGTTAGGATGGCAAATCCCTCTAGCTTCTGTCGGACATAGACTCGGCTGGTGATGGCGTAGTTAAGGACTGCGAGCCTTATATGTGAAGTAGATGATATATGTAAACGTAGATAAGGACTGCGAACCTTATACGTAATGTAGATAGGCGTCAGCATAGGAAAGAACTGTGAACCTTATACGTGCTGTATTTGTAGCATAGGGGAGGACTGCGAACCTCGTACGTGCTATGAATTAGGTTGCAACATAGGGAAGGACTGCGAACCTTGTACGTGTTGTGGATGTATTTCAGCATAGGAAAGGACTGTGAACCTTATACGTGCTGATTTTGTAGCATAGGGGAGGACTGCGAACCTCGTACGTGCTATGAATTAGGTTGCAACATAGGGAAGGACTGCGAACCTTGTACGTGTTGTGGATGTACTATGGTATAGGGAAGGACCGCGATCCTTGTACGTACCATAAATGGTGAACATAGGTAAGGACTGCGAACCTTGTACGTGTTCACGACCTTGAGTACTGGTATAGACGGTGAACTATGAACGTACTCTCGGTAGACTGAGGTTAGTGATTGTAGATATGTATGTATGTATGGTAGCAAGTATGTATGTAGAACAGAAGGGTAACTAGTGAAGTATGGATATGTATCTACGGATATGTGTGTATGTGTATGTATTGTATGGCGTTCGATTAACTAGAACTCACTCAGCGTAGCTGACTTTTAGTATGCACGCAGGTGAGCTGATTATAGAGTTAGCATGAGGATGACACACGGCATGGATTGAACGGCTGGCATCTGAAGAAAGAAGTAAAGATGTTTTAAATATTAAGTTTTGTGTTATGGTATCAAAGAAAAGATTTAATGTTTTGTAACAAATGATTGATGTTTTATATTCCACGAAATGTTTTAATAAACTCTGATTTGAAGAACTGTGTTTATGAGTAAATCCGACGCTAAAGTAGGGTCACCGGGTTCGGGGCCTTACAAGTTGGTATCAGAGCCGAATTTCTAAAAAGTATAAAAACGAATTTCTAAATGTGTTTTAATCATATTAAACAGAAGCCGAAAATTAAATGATATTTAACAGTTTTGCTGTGTTTTAGAGATCTATCTATGGTTATGACTGGTAAATACAAAACTTATCAAATAAAAAGCAATGCAATAACTTGTGAACATCAAACCTCTCGTATAAAATTCAGCGCATCTGTCTTGTCCTTCTGCGTTATGGCCATATATGCAACTCCATCTCGGCATTCTTACGTTGTCGAAATGTGTTAGAAGATGTGTAGGTCACACCATCAACCCAAACAGTGGATCTGAACATCGGAAGATGCTCAGATCCTTCTTTTTGTGTTTGGTATACCGGGGCAGGTTTCTTCAACTTCTGAGCACGTTGGATCAGAAGACATTTGTATATCAGATGTGGCTTTAAACCTAAAAATTAAGAACAATAACATCAACAACAATAAGCAAGCAAGACAACTTGTGGTTGAGAAAAAGAAAAACCAAACTGAAGCCTGAATAAAGCCTCAAAACTTTCGAAAAAACTGTGATTTCATAGACATTTGTAACATAAACACAAAATGCAACCCGTTGTCTAGACCAAACAAACCTAAAATTTCTAAAATTAAGCAGAAAATTAGCAAACTAAATAATCAGTTTGCAAAAATCACAAGCTCAGCAAAAAAAAAAATTTAAAAATTTAAAAAATTCAGGGATTAAAAATTTAAGAACTTGCATACACATGAAACTCAATAAAACCACATCATGTAGCTAAAAATTACTACTTGACGTGATCACTGTCACAATATGTTTAGAGTTAATTTTTTGTAAAAAGTTAACAGATTTAAAAAAGAAATAAAGTTACTTTTATAGATAAAAGGAAAGATTATAAACACATACCAGCGGCGAAGTGATGAGCATTCTCCGGCGCCGGCGTAACTCCGGCTGTTTCCATGCTATTAAGGTAGTGAGAGTGAGTTGTTGAGTTTAGTTTTGATGAGTTTATAAGTTTAGATGAATTAAAATGTAAAGTTACTTTTTGTTTTTCTGATTTTCTCTCTAGAAGTTGTAAGATGCCAATGTCAAAAGTACAGGTCAAGTTTTGATTATAGTCAATAAAAAGTATTGATCAAACTTTGATTAGAAATATCTTGTTTAACTCTAAACTAGATAAACGTATACACTTACACTTAGCAAACAATAATAAACAGATAAGTTATTCAAATAAATACATAAAACAACATTTTACTAGTTTACGTTAATGTTGCCGTTTTCATTTTCGTTACAAGCACAAACTTCTAGCATATGTGACCAGAATAGTATTTGTTAAAGCAATACGTTAGATTAGAAATTATGAATGTTTTGCTAATTCAGTCAAGATTGAGATAGAGCTTTGCGAGTCTTGTATGGTAATGCTAAAATGGGTATTCACATAAGGACATTCCTCAATAATGCATTTATTCTTACAAGTTACAACTATCCTTACATTTAAAAAAATATATAGTTTTGATACTAGTATTTCACAACTAAATAATGGTTGAGATAATGAGAGGGTGTCACGATACTGGTATTTACGTGTGAAAACGATCCGAAGTAAAATAAAAATAGCCCATCGTTATTGACATTTTCAAAGTTCCCCCATTTTCTTTTTGTAAACACATATAGTTTTTTTATACGACATTATTATTAAAAACAAAAAACTACACCATGAGACTTGACATTTTATTCTTTTAAATACTAGTATACTCTAGCTACATCTAAGAATTTTTTTAAAGACGTTGATATGTTATGCGTATAACTTTCATAATCATATGACGGTGTAGTTATAAAAATATGTTGATTGATTATCATATAAGTTGTGTAATTACGTATGTGTGCAATTATAAATATAGATTGGGTATTTATTGTACGCACATACCTTCGCGCACAGTCACACCATGTTTCATGTTATGTAAGCTTTGTATAATTTACACGTAATTTTCATTTGTACCTTAATGATATTTTGAACCAGCAATATTAATGATATTTTGCACACATTACATAATCCGGGTATTCTTTGTAAATAAATTTATTTGAGTAAATACCATCTATTTAGAAAATTAATAAAGCTTTTCTTTCTTAATAGAAAGATGGTTTTTGAAGTTGGCCATGAGAAGTTCGTTTGTTGTTACAACTTTCATAAGGTTCTAATGACATGACATTTTTGAGCATGCTCGTACTCTTAACTCACCATAAACTTGTGATGTTATTGATATTGTATTAAGCAAATAATTTGATTAACTAAATGTTGAATACTAAACTAGATTACATTTTCGCATGGAGTCCTCTAAACTTCGATTAACAAGAAGATGATGCAAAGTTATTTTTTATCATGTATTTCAAATTAGTAAGGCCATCTTCTAGAATCATGGAAATTTTTGGGCTGAAAACGAAAAAATCATCTGCATTAAATTAGTTGAGTAATTTTTTAACATTAAGTATACATATTTTTTTCAAAAATATATATATAATTTTATAAAATTCGGGCCTATTAGGGTGTCGGGTCGGGGTCGGTCAACCATCTAGCCCTGCCTCATAGTTGGCACTGCAAATTAGGCATTAGAGTATATTTAACTGAGTTTGTGATTTAATCAGTGTAATCTTATATGGTTATAATGATTACCAGATAAATTATGTTATTAAGTAATGAAATACACATTCTTAATGATCATCAATTCAAACCATATTATTGACTTCTAAAGAGCCTTTTTTTTCTTATGAAAAAGATTCTTAAATGATATAAACCCACTAAAAGCACATTAACTTTATGAAGCTTATTTGTGAGGATATTTCATGCTCTAAAACATGACTCTTTTCTTGGTTAAGACGTGTCACTAATTCTCTTCCCAAACCATTTATCCGGTTTTACACGTTTTTTGCAAAAATTAAGGCTCAAAACAAAAAATGAGTACCGGTACCGAAAATGCTTGGTATGGTATGGTACGGTACCAGTATCGAAAGCGAAATATCAGTAAAATACTGGTACCGTACGGATCGTGAAAACTCAAAAAGTGGGTACCGGAAGTACCCGACTCGATACCTGGTACATATGCTCATCCCTACTTTTAAATGTCCTAGATATTTTATCAAAATAATTTAAATTTAAGTTAATGGACTACAATAATACTACAAGTTTAAGACAATTATAGCTCCACGAGCATAAGCTTCAATCATGATAAATCTTGCAACGTATCGGTGATGAGTATATGATGTAGTATGGGTAGTAAAGTTTTGTGCTAAAAATGCACTCTAAAAAGGTAAGCGCAATATCTAATTTAAAATAAATCGAATTAATTATTGTCATAAAGGCCCTTACGCCCACCTCCCACCACCCAATCCTAATCGAATCTCTTTATAACAAAATCTTTTGTCTCATGGTCGCCTGCTCGGGTCGATAGACGCACTAGAAAGTTGACTATAGTAATAATTTGTATAAATAGAATATAAAAAAAACATGTATAATGAAATACCTGATACAAAAAAACAATTTCATCTCCTACTTTTAGATTCAAAAATTTTGCTTCTACAACCGCAACTTCTTCAGCTTTTGACCTCTCAAACCGTTCCAAAACGCAGCTGCGTTTACCACTTTCTTACCCGGCAGCTGAACTTCCAAGACCTTTAGTTAATAAACTAACATCAGATACAATCTTAACACACAAATCAATATTTTACTTAAATTTCATTATACATTTTCTAAAAAAAAGGCTCACCTCAAGAGCCGTGTGCTGGCCACAAGGTATGATCAATGACCCTTTCCTGAAAATAACCTCATCATCTTCACTATTTTTAACATCATCACCACGATAAACCCGAGACGTGATAACTTTAAGCTCAAGCTCGCTGCGTTTATCACTCTTTTCATCAATTACAAGAATTCTAGCTCGGGTTCCGGGCCAACCTGCAAAAGCCTGTACCTAAAAGGTTGTATGTCATGATAACCGACTTCAACTAGGCAAGATGTATGTAAAACTAAAAGTATACCTTGTTATGTAGAGTTAATGCGTCTTGGTCAAAGGATAACCATGACTCCTCTTGACTTATCTGCATCAAACAAAAATTAATATAAACTCATAATATAAGTGTTGGCATTAATGATTAAACTATTATATACCTTTGGCGCTAAAGTAGCCTTTGAGCCATCTTGTGGTTTGGCTTTTGTACTTGCAGACCCATCAAATATAGACGGGAGCTCTTGAAGTAGAAGTTTAGAACCTTGTGCAAATAGCAGATCAAGCAATTCGGGAGCCTTCACGCAAATACATCATTCACTTATTATAAACTGTAAGTAAAATCAAAGAAGAAATTGTATACCTTAATATTGTCATCTATTTCCATTTTTTCGCATGCAATAATGGGCCCCGCATCAAGAGCCCGGACAGTGAATGCTAATGATACACCAGTCTCTTTAACTCCATCCTGATTATTTTTGTATTTAGCTTACGGTATCGTAAAATTAATACTGAATATTTATAAATTTATGAACATAAAATGAACCTGCAATGCTCTCTGAACAGGAGCTGCTCCACGGTATAAAGGCAGCAGGCTCGGATGTATATTAACAGTCCCTAAAAATATTAAATAATAAGAGTTCAATGGATATTTAGTTTAAATAAAATTAGAAAATGTGATAGAAAGAACACCAACCTAATGATGGAATCTTTAAAAACTTGGTTGGTAGTATATTTCCATATGCTGCTGTGATGCAAAGTTCTGGCTCAAGTGCACTAAAATCAGACAAAAATGCTTCCTGCATGACGGTCAAATAAAAAAGTTCATGAGTCAATTTTATTTGAGTTCTTTATTTAAATGCATAGTGTGTTCAACATCTTTTAAACTAATATGATACAAAAAGCATGACAGTGAAGATTGAATAATCAACAAGAAGGTCTTTGTTTTGCTTTTGGAATACCCGTAACATGTTGTAATTGCGAACTGAAAAACATGGTCAATATATCTTGACAGTAAATTATTATTGTTAACTAATGACTGTTTAATTAGAAAGTCAATGGTTAATAACTTAATATGAAGATGTTTACTGAAATCGTGACACTTGGTGGTAAGCCAAGTTTAGTGTAGATATGAATGATTAATATATTTATATCGTATGCTACTAATGCCAAATTGCCAATGTATTATTAATTTTGAACCATTTGCATAGTGTTCACAATATATCCGTCCGTCAAGTAAATAGCATGACCATAGCAACTATTAACATGGACACTGATTAATGATTAGGCTATCAGTTTGAACTTGTAAGCACATTGAAAATTATTTAAGAAATACACGATTGGCTGACGAATAACAAACACTTTAACATAACTGATAAGTAAAGATATGAAATGAGTAAATGTTACCTCAGAGGCTTTAAGAGGTGTGAAAATAAGATGTGCAGGGAAGCCTCTATCAAGAGCATGCTGTGCAACAGGAGACGGTAACACCTTTCTTCCGCGGTCTCGTCCGGAAGGCGGCTGAGTAACAATAGCTGCAACCTAATTTACAATTCATCTCACTAACTAATATTAATTGTCAATTGTGTGTTTTAACAAAATGAAATTGAAACATTATTTATTTATTAAGTAAGTACCTCAAATAGGGAATTAGAGGCGGATGATGCGTCTAGAAGAGTCTCCAGAACAGAAGCAGAGACCTAAAGATAACAAATAATATTAAACTATAATTCAAAAATTATGACTCAGTGGATTTTGCATATATTATTATTATTATTATTGTAGGGAGGTTACCGACGGAGACCCCAAGAAAACGAGTTTTTTCTTCGAAGCAGGAGTAGAAAACACGGGCGTTGCTGAACAGCAAAAGCGGCGGAGCATTAGTGACGAAGAAGATGATAATGATAATGATAATGATAGGGATAAATGCTGCATTTTATTAGTAGAAAACAAGAATAAGGATTCAATAGCCGTCGGCTTTCATCGCCGTCACCGGATTAGATGGGTTTCCCTTTCCCTTTTCTCCTTCAGCCCCTCAAGGGCTAAAAAAGTCATCTCCATTTTTATATATTAGGATTTTTCTTTAAATTAAGTTGTATTTGTGATAGAGTGATAAGGGGGCCATTTCAATTCATGCTCTCATCATCTAGTTTCGATGGTCCTATGTGATGATAAATGACTAGGCAAGTAGGTGGCATTCACTAGTTGGATTTTTGAACTGAGCGAGTTCGATCTCACCGCAATGTCGTGCCTTCGGGCGAGTGTTCATGGGTGCTGGTCTATTGTGACGGTTTTCGCCGGATCAGAAAGCGAGTGTATCCCAATGTGATAAATTTAACCATTAGTCCATCTGAAGAATTCTTTGGTCGTTCAAATAAAATATCGTAGTTGATGGATCCTATCCCAAGTTTAAATCTTAATCGGTCAGATGACGTAGCTTAGGTGGAATAAAAAGTAAAAGGAAAAATAGCTTAGGTGAATGATTTTTTTTCCGGTAGCAAGTGATGTCACTTCAATTATTTTTGTATCAGTGTGCACATTGTATGTCATGTATCTACTATTATAATAAACAAAAATGTTAATTGAACCACAAACCCCCTTAATTGGCCTAATGGTTTGCCAAGTGTCACTCTCATGTATTAACCTATAATTTCTAATTAAAATTATTAATTTAAAACTAAAATTTAACTAAGATTTAAAACATTCCTTATATGGCTAGCCTTATCATGGATTACAACTAAGAAAGTTTGATTCATATTATAAAGTCATGTTCACTACACCACCCCTTTTATTGATTATGATTGCCCAAATGACTTATTTATCTTCTCACAAACCTGAAGTATATTAACTCTTGGTTTATATTTTGTTACAAGTTGCGTGCAATAGATCCGCTTTGTCAATGACAAATTTGGATGTACCATGATAAAAAAACATTAGCGAGTTGGGTAGAAACCAATTGATCAGATTATTCTAGGTTATTTTGACAAAAAAAGACCTTATTTACAAGATCAAAAACATAAGCGGGTTAGGTAGAAGGTCAAAGTGACTAATTTCGTATGGACCGGTTGGAACTGGAACACTCCTTGTCCAGTATTTTGATTAGCAATATGGGTGTCGCATATGAATACAAAAGCCTTAATATTTTGAAATGGAGCTGAAATAAATTTAGCCAATCTTTCTTTCCTTTTTTTTCTCTCTCTTTCGATCTATTTGACTGATTATGAATGTAAAAATTGAACTAAATGAATGAGACAAGTGTTGGGTATTAAATCATGATTAGTTTGGTTATTTTTTTGTTGTGAATTGCAGTTAATAGTAGAAGCAATTAATTGGGCATCAGATGACCTCATCAATGGTTAGGGAAACTAGCAATTAGTTCAAATAAAAAAAATTGTATATGATTTGTATGATTTGTTGGTATACAACGTATGGTTTATTAATGTTTCAGTAAAACTATAGATATTTTTTTGTTTATATAAAACTTGCAACTTATTTGTAATTTTAGTGATTTATGAACTTTTCAATTTTCATTATTATAGTTAATACGTAAGTTTAATCATATAACGTATTTAAAAAGATTTATCATTTATGCCGTTTTTATTGTTCAAACCGTGTAATACACGGGTTCCGAACCTAGTTATATAATATAAATATGTTGTTTGATGATTGTAACTATTATAACACTCACACAACCACGTATGACCAAACAACCCTAATGTGATAGGGTATTTGGAATGTCGGTGGTGTCCATAATTAAAACGGTTTAAAGAACTTTAGCCATACCATAGGTCCATGTCGTTTGCCCCTGAGCTCCCCAACCCCATATGGCCATATTTGAAGATAACACAACATAAAATCATACATGTTTGGTTTGTAAATGTATACACCCTTACATAAGAGTTCCACTAGAATTATTTTTTTTGTTTATCAATAAAGTTAGTCAATTATCTTATACATTCCCCCAAAAAGAGTATATAAAATACCGATGTTACAGAGTTAACCTAAATTCGTCACCATACAACACAACAGTAAATACCAAAGGTTTTGAAATATACCATATGAATAAAAAGAATCCAATCTTTATAATCTATATATTCCAAAAACTTCACAAATACCTTCAGCAATTATATATGTTCCACTATAAAATAACAAACTAAAACTTAGAGCATATCATTTTCAATATAATCCTACTACATACAATTCCTAAATCCAAGAAAAATAAAAGAAAGAGCAAAGTCTTCTGTAGACCATAGCACCTGTCTTCAAGTAACAAACTGACCATCTTTCTTTCAAAAAGAAAAAAAATATATAAAAAAACACCCTTGTTTTTAATTTTTCTTATATGTATAGTGTTTATTTTAGCATATCTTTGCATGACTTATGGTTTGACTGCAACAAAAATAACATAGTAAAATGGTGACAAGTAAATATTGGTGTCAAACTTCACCTAAATCTGAAGTGTTCCATATACAAACCTCCAAATTCAACTCCCCAGCTGAATTAAGATACCCAAAAGGTACCAAAAGAAAATCAGATTGAGGAACACCTTCAACCCGACCCGGTAAAGTCTGTGTGTGTGACTTCATTTTTAATGAGCTATCTCCCCTTTCTGATATTAAACAATACGGAAACCGTTCATTACTGTTGCTTAGGCCAATACAGGTTACCATAACCGTATGGCCAATATTTTCAGTCCCTTTATTTAGTAAAAACAGAACACCGTCTTCTTCTGCTTGAAGAACAAGAAAGGTTTCATCCATACCTAATGATACGGGTAATGGGGAATTATATTGAAAACGTCTTCCAGAATCCCAATGTTTGGCAGTGAAATGATCTGATAATTCATGAAATAAACCCGTGAAGTTGCAGTTTAAAAGAGGGCATGTAGATTGACCTGTGTATACGCCTCTATTTTCATTAGAATTTGTGTTTGAATATTCTAACGGGGTTTTGTAGCTGTAGTTATCGATTCGGAGAGGTGGTGCGTTATCGTTTTTGTATGTAAATGGTACATTATCCTGCAGTAACTATGAATCATTGGTCGGATATTATTTTATATTTAAATGAACGTAAAAATATTATTTAATTTGGTTACCAGGCTGTCCTCTTGTCGAACTAGAGTACCACGGTTAACTCTAGCAGCCACTTCTCTTAACGGGAGCACATCAGCATGATCACGGTCGTTTAACAAGCCTAAACCGAGACCTCTATCCTTGCAAATCACCTGAACGATGATGTATCAAGTGATTAATTTTTCAATGTGCTTCAGTTTTTGCTACACACTTTTGTTCTGGCATTAATTATGAGTACATACAACAATTTTATTAAAATAATAAGAGTGAATTTTGGTTTTCGCCCCTAAAGGTTTGCCCATTTTTACTTGAGTAACAAGGCCATTTTCTTGTTGGTAGAAGGGCATTTCAGCCATTTAACACCTAATGAACTCTTTCTGGCTGAAATGCCCTTCTACTTAACAGAAAAAATTGCCAGAGTTGGTGGAAAGGACAAAAGGGTTTAAATTTTGAAACCACAGACAACGCTACAACAAACAAAATGGTCTTGGTACTCAGGTAGTCAAAATGGGAATACCTCGGTGATGAAAACCGAACTCAACTCTTAACAATAATAATTTAAACTATGGGCGCCTTTCAACCGGTACCCCTTCTAAACAACTTGATTTTTATTTATTTCACATGTTAGACAAAAAATACAACCCAAATCCACTAATTAATAACTAAACAGGTTGAAATGCCCACCTCTGATTTACATACGACACGTAATTAACATGTAGCCATATGAAAAGGATAATTTATGTCCCAAATGTTCAACTTACCTCTCCAGATCCATAACCACCAAGTTCTTTCTCCTGTTTCTCTCTCTCAGAAATAGCTTCTTCGGTCCACGATGATAAACATGGAAGAACAACCGGGCCCGGTTCATACATTCCTCCAATAGCAACACTCTCATAGTAAAATATCTGCAAACGTCCAACATTTCCAAACATTAAAAACACAACCACCAAATCACTTTAAAATGTATTTCAGTTCACCTGAAGAAACAGAAGACAACCACCAACCGCCCGTTGTTTCCCTTGACGGTAACGAGACACCTCCCTAACTAACCTATCAAGCAAAAACTTTGCCCAATTGTATTCATGAATAGAATCCATATCCGTCAAAAGATGAAGAAATGAAGGGCTAACATCTAGTCTTGCAGTTGGGCACAAAAGTGTCCCCAAAACATAAAGCAAAAATGCTCTTTTGAAATCATCTCCTGCTTCTGGTTGCCCCAATCTTTCTTCAAGAAACCGAACCGAAATCCCTCGGTTTGAAGCGTTGTATTTCTGGCGCAACTCTGCAACCAAGACATCCGGACCCGAGTTGACCACATCTTTACCAGTAGCAGGTAAACCCATTACAAGCTCAACATCGTGAGGGTATAAAGGTATTCTTTCACCACATATCTCTAAGCTTCGCCTTATGGTGTTAAACCTTTCTAGCAACCATAAACATAAACTACGCCTCAGAGTCCTACATTTGAGGTCAAGAAGACTACCAAAGCCCATGCTTTTCACAGCTTCTTTTTGGTCATCTGTGAAGTGTTTTAACACATTGACTAAACGACCAGGAGAACACCGAGTGACTAAGTTGGCCTGCATCACAAAACACTAAAGTAAAACATACAAAAGCTTATAACTTTACCACATAAGAGTCAATACACATTATCACCTGCTTTCTAGGTTTAGGTTCACGGGCTGGAGCAGAACTCAAGTAGTCATCCCATACTTCACGAGCCCGTTTTGTGTATTTTGATTTGTCTTCAAGTGACATCACTTTCCACGCATCCGAAGCTGCTCTTGTCGCCTAAAAGACAAAAAACGCCAACCCAATTAACATTTTATGAAGCATCACTAGTTCACTACATAATTTACACCTCAGTCATGATGCTTACAACTTTCAGACCGGATGATTCAGGATGCGAGGCACTATACTCCTTAATAAACTCTCGGCTAGAACACCATTCACAATAACACATCAGCAAACACAAAGATCAGAAGCTGACACAAAATAATGCAATTATGCAAAAACAATATTATATTTATTAGTTGTTATTACCTAAAATGTACCCAAGAGCAAGCGGGACGGGGCGTACCGCCTTGCTTCTTCTTCTTCTTACTCCTTCTGCTTCCTTCAATCTCAACACCTGTCAATTCTTTTCTCTTCCCGGTCAGGGAATCAGTTTCACTAGGCACCTAATTAGTAATTAGGTATTAGGTGTTAAAAACTGTTACAATTGAATAGGTGTAATATTATATATACATGATAAGCAGCAGCGATTGATCAAATAGATGCATAATTAGACATCTACTAAACTAATTTAACCTATATTGCAATTTTAGGAAGGTATGTGGTAGCGGTCAGGACTAATCAATACAAACCATCAAAAGTATAATTAAGGAGAATAAAGGTAAATTGACATAATCTGAAGCATCAATTTTGCAAACTGAATCTGTACCATTGCAGAAACAATGGCGGGTGGTCCGTCTTCGTCGAAATTGGAGGAGATATCAGTAACCATGTGTTTAATTAGGGTTAGGGTTTAGGTGAATTTGGGGGATAATTGAAAACAGAGTTGAGTTTATTTGTGAGTCTGATCCATCTTCAATTCAATTCAATTCAATTCAATTCTTCATGCTATGCTATTGCTACTGCACTCACTCAATTGGTCCCAATCTATAATATATATAAAAAAAGAAAGAAAGAAAAATCGAGCTACTCTTTTTTTGGAGTCACCAGATTTGCTTAATTTTTAAATGAAGGCTTCTAATGTATTTGACCTGAATTCATGGATATAGGTCTTACCAAACCCAGATATTCCTTAAACGAGTTATAACATCTCATTAAATTAAAAATTATTTTCACCAAATTATTGATATAAAAATCTTATAAAATAGGATATACTAAAAATTAATATCTTATTTATTTTAAAAAAGATATATATATATTGTTTAAATTAAAAAAATCCATTTTATAGTAAAAAAAATAAATGGGTCTTGGGTCTCATCAAACCATAAGTATATTATTAACTTTCATACAATAAAAAAATATAGATTCAAAAAACAAATAAATATTAGAACAAATAATATAAAACAACCCCCGTAATACTATATATAAGCGAAAACATAAAAATCATACGTGTCGTTATGTAGTCACTCCCTCTTTTTTTGGAGTCACCAGATTTACTTGATTTTTAAATGGAGACTTCTCATGCATTTGACCCGAATTCATGGGTATGGGTCTTATTAAACCCGGATATTCCTTAAACGGGTTATAACATCTCATTAAATTAAAAATTATTCTCACCAAATTATTGATATAAAAATCCTATAAAATAGGATATACTAAAAATTAATATCTTATTTATTTTAAAAATATATATATTATTTAAATTAAAAAACCAATCTGATAGTAAAATAAATAAACGGGTCTTGGGTCTCATCAAACCATAAGTATATTATTAACTTTCGTAAATATTATTTATAATTAAAAAACCAATTTTATAGTAAAAGAAATAAACGGGTCTTGGGTCTTATCAAAACCATATAGCTTTTAAACCGGGTTATAACATCTCATTTATTTGTCAAACAATTTATCATCAAACCATAAGTATATTATTAACTTTCAAATAATAAAAAAATATAAATGCAAAAAATAAATAAATATTTTTAAAAAATAATATAAAACAACCCCCGTAATACAGGGATAAAAACTAGTATTATATATTGAGGTACCTTTGGAATGGACATGATTATCACCACTTTAACCAATCAGATTATTTGTTTCTGTGTGTGATCATTTCTAATTCTTTTTAAGGTGATGTTCAAGTCTCCTTATAACTTACTGTATTAACTTTTTAAAAGTTAATAAGTATATAAGTTGTTTCCAAATATAAATGACTTATGAATTTTAACTTATTAAACAAGACAAGATAAAAAGGTTTGGAACATACTCACATATATCGCGGTGCGCTCCGGTACGGGTACGCGGTTCGCTAGTCTAGACGAATTCGGTACGAAGGGGGTAGGTTCATTTCGGTACGAACCGGTATGATGTACCAAGAAGTGCGGTTCGAGGGAATTAAAAAAAAATTAATATATAAGTTATATATCTTTCAAAAAAGAAAAGTTAGTTATTTAAAAATATAATTTTCACTTTATTATTTATATATATACACATATTCAAATGTAATTTTATGAAATAGCTATACTATATTGTAAAATATAAATTTGAGTAGTAAAGTATAGGGTTATATTTAATAAAAACACAAACTTGAGGGTGAAAAATGAAATTTTATGAAAAAAAACTGCAAAAAAGAAGCGACCCTTCACTATCGTTTTAGGGTTTTATTCATGGGAGCCAAATCTGGAATCCCGCCCAAATAAATCCACTGTCCTGATTTCAATTGAGTATAATCGCGAATTTATAATCAATTAGAGCGACGGACCATCGTCAGTTGGTTCGCGAATTAGGGTTTTATGGATCGAACCGTACCGGATAATTGGTTCGCGAATTCTCCGGCGACCGGAACGCTGATGAATTGCGATTGGGTACACAACGTAACAATTCGAAAATCGTGGGTCTGTGAGCGATTTATGTAACTATGGTTTGGATAAGTTAAGAAAGTGTAACTTAACAACTTATTGTGTTTTTGATTTACCTTTTACACCTCTCAAACCATGAAAACTCATTACACTTTAAAAAAAAGTGTCTTTTTTGATCATTTTATTTTTTCCCGTCACATAAGTTAATTATAACATTTTTTTTAAAACTCATTTTAAATAGTCATAAATTAGTAAGTCATTTTAAAAAAAGTCTTTTTTATTTAAATAAGCAATGCCAAACAAACCCTAATCAAGATTGGGATTAAATAATAAATTTTCAAGGATTATGAGAATTAGTAACTAGTAATGTAAAAACGTTATGAATTGACAAGGTATTATGTTATCAAGAATGCTATTTATATGTTACTTAGCCTACTAAAAATGTGTGTTATTTATGTTTTACTCTATTTGATTCCAAAAATTTGTGACGAACTGCGTCACGTGTTTTTATGGATTTTTAAGTACATTCCAATATATTTTCATACACTAGGAGTATGTGTATCTCATCTATCGAGATCATTATGTTCAATACCGATACGATTATTATACTTTTTAATCATTTTTAACGATGTTAAAAGCGGGTCACTACGATAGACATATGTGAACAAAATATTTAAGAGAGAGAGAGAGAGAGAGAGAGAGAGTTGGGTTTGATGAAATTCCCTATCTATGTTTGTGTGTGTTTTATATAAGATTATGTAAAATCGAAATACTTTAAGAATTCTGTAAAACATAAATTACACAAAACATTAATAATCACAAAAATTATAAGTAGTATAGTAAAAACCTTTTGCATCAACATGGTATCTATTAACTCGAGATCAACCTTGTCCCTACTTTTCTAATCTATGGAATCCTATACAAGGCTTACAATATTATTCAATAAATAAAATATATGTAATATCATTACTTCTATGATTATTGTAAGCGTAAAAAACTACTTTAGGTTGACTTATATGAGTTTAACTGGTCATAAAACCAACTTGTTCTCACTTACTTTGGTTAATTGCCTACTATTTAAGTTGAGTTGGTTATATGTCAAGAACTCAACAACAACGATCACTAGATTGTTAGTGACTGAAACCATTGCAAGGTATAGGACTTGTCCCACATCGGTTGTATGGGCAATGGTTTCAGTCCGTAACAATTAAACCTTGAAATAGTTTCTTATTTTACACCAGTTTTTACTTTCAAGGACAGTGATTATACATGGGTTGTATAACTGTATTGTGTATTGTTCAAATTTATCATGTTAGTAAAGTAATTTAGTTCAAGAGGATGTCAAAACATTGCACCAAATATAACTTAAAAGTTCATACGTTTTTAGCATAATAATACCCTACCTTGCATTAAGTTATACACTTATATAAACAATTATAAAACTTTAGATAAGCAACATTAACCAACAAAAGAATCGATTTTACTTTTTTTAAAGTTGAAACCAAAAAAGATAAAACATGTCAACCAAACAAGTCGAACCCAAAACCGGTCCGGTCCAGTCTTCTTTCTAAATATAAAAACCATTCATGGTGCGGTTTTTAGCCCATGACCGGTCATAAAAACAACCACAATCACTTATAGAAAAAGAGAACATAAGAAAGAAATAAAAATCCAAATGCTAGATTAACATTACTCATCCAGTACTTAAATAGTCAATAAATCTTTAAAAAAAGGTAACAAATTCAACACTTCGCATACAAACCATTGCTGTTCATGGGCGTGACACACTTGTAGCTTTCGTTATGCGAACCTGTAAAGAAAGAGTCCCATTGTGGTGCACAAAGTCATCATTTGGAACCACTAGGTATTTACTTTTTAGAGCATGTTCAGACCACTTTGTATATACATCCGGTACACGTCGCATACACATAGCTTCACTACCGTCCATGTCACCAACAGTCAGTTGATGCACAAAACAAGTTTTCAGCGCGTGTGGGCCCACACAATCAATGCTAAAAGCCCGTTCACCTTCTCTAACTTCTTGATTAAGAATAAAAACGACCCTGTCTTGTTCTTCCTGTAAGAAAAAGTGCTTTTGGTCTGTTGTTACATTAACAGAAAAGGTGGTTTCATAGGTGAACCGGGTGGTGCAGCCCGCATGCTGGATGGAAAAATGGAGGTATACGTCTTTTGAACAACCTGCAAAGAGGCATGACGGGTGTGGGCAAAAGCATGTAACATGTAGACACATTTGTTCGTGATCGCTTTTTTTATTGTAAGGAGTCATTTCGGTGCACCCGTATCGAGTGTTTTTGCAAGGGAATTTGACTGATTCAATTACTTTCTCAAGGGCTCTGCAACGATTGTAACCAATCGGCATGCAGCATGAGGGGCACTTTCTGTTCACCTTGGAGCAGCATGAAGAGCATGCCATGTGTCCGTTTTCACACTACAATGTTAACAGAAAAAAATATAGAAAAATTAGAATTAATGGTCCTCAAGGTTATATGTTAAGATTCCCCTTTAACAAAAAGTAATAATGTAATGAAAAAGATAACCACGCAAAACTAAAGAGTAATGAATGTGCTCATAAAACGGACCAAGGACACGCAACAACTAACACAAAAATGGAAGCATGAAATTCCGTTGTTCATATAAACTGCTATCAAATAACGAAAAGTGAAAACCGTTGCCATAAAATTCCACTGATTTTCACTTTTCGTTATTTGAGTGCCAACGTATACCAACAACAAAGTTTCATGGTTTCATTCTTTCGTTAGATGTCCTGTGTCCCTCATTTGTTTTCTGAGCATTCAATAACAAAATATAACAAATAATGCACGTTGCACCACAAGATCAAATGTTAGGTTTCCCCTTTAACAAAATATAATACTATAAAAAAAAATATAACCGTGCAAAACTAAAGAGTGGTTAACGTGCTTTGAAAACGAACAAAAGACAAGTCACATCAAACCCACAATTGGAACCATAAAACTCCGTTCTTCACATACACTCCATTTAAATAACGAAAAGTAAAAACGATGACCATTTTGTGGCAAATTGGCAATGGTTTTCACGTTTCATTACTTAAATACAATTTACATAATCAACCAAGGTTCAAGGTTCCGTTGTTGTGTAATGTGTACCGTGTCCTCCATCTGTTTTTTAGACACATCATCTTCTCTGTATATTTTATGAGCATTCAAAACCAAAAAAATCACAACTAATGCACCTCAAGGACATATGTCAAACTTCTCCTTTAACAAAAAACAATACCATAATAGAAAAGATAACTACGCAAAACTAAAATGTAATTAATACGCTCGGAAATGAACCCGATCGCACGATACACCTAACACCAAAATGCCCCCGCGAAACTCCATTCAAATAATGAAAAGTTTATGGCTGCAATGTAACTATAGTCATTATGCGGATTCTATGAAACCCTAAAAACATTCGTTCCATGAAACAATTCAGACTATTAACACTACACATCAAACGCAACGTAATAGCATAATTTATCAGTTCAGGCCACTTCATATACCAATAATCTAAACAATTCACATATAAACCGATACGCCATACCTGAAAGACAAGGGGGCACAATGTTTCAAGGCAAATGGGGCAATCCAAAACGTCCGGATCAGTGATTAAAGGCAGCGGTGCTCCATTAGCATCAGTTGAAACAGCAGGCACATACGATAACCCTCGCCCTCGGTATGCGGCCTTAGATACCGTCATCCGCTCGTTTCGCCCCTCCGAAACCTGCACCTCCTCTTCAATGTCATCATCAACATCATTATTATTATCCTCATCCTCGCTTCCGACTACTTCAACCTCTGGTTCATCTTCATCTTCATCGGAATCCTGTGGATCGGATTCTACGTCTTCTACCTGAACCAAATCCTCATCTTCATCTTCATCTTCATCTTCATCTTCATCTTCATCCACCGGCAGAGCACGAGATTGTGACGGTTGGTCCGATTGAAGCGGTAGGGAGAATCGAACACGTTTGGAGCGTGGTGAACCGTCCACGGAGAATCTCGTCATCCGACCGGCGGTTTCAGTTTCGACTCTTCTACTAATGTTGTTGTTTTGAGGTGTTGAGAACATTGAACCTGGTGATTTGTTTTGTTGGCATTTTAACTGGATTGATTAGTTTTCACCTTCATTTCCAATTAAGTTAACCCTAGTTGAAGAGGTGTGATGTAATAAAATTTTAATTTACCTAGATAAAAATAAAAAATAGGAATATGTTCAAATTTTAATAAAGTTGAAACATTTACCGGTAAGGTCCTAGTTTCTGTGTACTATTTTTAAGTTGAATTTACTCATAAAAACAGTTCTAAATATCAAAGTTAATTAAAATTTTGTGGAATAAATAAAACTTCAATCATTCGTTACAAAACATTCAAACTTGTCTTCAAAAATATAACATGAAACATCTTATTTAACATCATGACAAATCTTTCTGCAGATGTCAGCTTCTTCAGATCCTGCCATGTGTCTCCCTCAAGCTAACTGCTTCAGTTTATTTGCCTGCGTGCATACTAAAAGTCAGCTACGCTGAGTGAGTTCTAGTTAAGGCAGGTAACATACAATACATTCACATACTTACATATATATGTATATATAAGTATCCGAAGATACATATTCATACTTAGGGGGTGTTTGGGATTGCTTATTTTCACCAACTTATAACTTATAAACTTTTTGAAAAGTAATAAGGTGTTTGGGATTGCTTATATTGTGAGAGAAAAAGTTTCATAAGTTATAATGTTGTAAATTATTAACTTAATGAAAAGTTATAAGGAGGTAAAATAAGGAATCCCAAACACCCTCTTAGCCTATTACCTTTCTTTCATACATACATACATACATACATACATACTTTCATTCATACATATACGTTTTAAAGAGCATTTCGCCCTATAACATTCGCAGATATTATTAGGGTCTGTTCCATACATTCGCAGATATTATTAGGGTCTGTTCCATACATTTGCAGATATTATTAGGGTATGTTCCCTACATTCGCATATATTATTAGGTTATGTTCCCTCTTTAAACATACATTCCATCCATCTGATAACCATACATACCTTTCCTTAATAAACATACTTTCGTACATACTCATTTCATTACGTACTTTCATACATACTTATCTCGTATTAGACATACTACACATTACTTTCCCTGACGACACGTGCAATATCCGAAGATCGTTCACGCACCGACAAACATTCATTCATAACATTCTTACCGACAAACATTCATTCATATCAGCGGCGGATCGCCCTATCCGCCGCTGATGTGATCCATATTATATTATTTTAAATACAGATGCTTTCTTACTTACTCTTCATCCCACAAAAAATGCTCAACCTTCCACTCAAAACATCACCAGACTATAACAGTAAAACCACCACGGAAAATAATGACGACGGGGTCCGAAAATACCATATACACAACAATAATAATTTCGTTCAAAAATAGTGGTGGCTGTGTAAATGCTATTTTCGAGTCTGTTATTATTAAAAAATAAAACCATATGTTGGTTGTGTAGATGCTATTTTGAACTTATGTGCTACCAGTGCAGCTGTCGTGAGCTGGTGAAACATTTTAGTGGTCCGCCCTCATGAATCCCAATAGTGTCGATAATAGGCATTGTGGGGAGCTACACTGGACAACCGCATTAATAATAATGTCTCATATCAACCTACTTGGGGTTGAAAACGATTCATCAAAATTGCAATGATGCACCCGTGTGGGGTTCATCTAACAATCTGCGGGTTTTGATGAATTCGGTGTCACCCCAAATTGTCGCATTGTAGATATTAACCATCAATGACTCGATAATATTAGAAAGGGCTGACACAGCTGTATGAGGAGATATGTGACCATAACGGTACCTCAATGGGGGTACATTATTTTTAGTTACACGGTAATGCCTGCAGGGTTTGACATCCCGATGACTGGAGCGCTGTGGCCAGAATTGGTTTTCTGTGTAGATGCTATTTTTGGAGTGGTTATCCAGAAGAACTGCTAATAAGCCCGAATTATTAAAAGAGGATTAGGATGCTATTTTGGAGTGGTTATACAGAATAACTGATAATAAGCCTGAATTATTACAAGGGGAGTAGGAAATAGTCGTTGCATAGATGTTTTTTAATGTAGTAATTCAAATTTGTAATTCACTATTGGTTCTAATATAAAATTTGTGTTATTATTATTAATTTATGGTTTTATTTTGTATAATTACTCACAATATATAAAAATTATAGAAATATATTATAAATAATACGAATTAATGGTTTTATTTTGTATAAATATTACTCACAATATATAAAAATTATATAATATTATTAAAATAATTTGAATTAATAGTTTTATTTTGTATTATATTACTCATAGTATATAAAAATTATATAATATTATTATAAATAATACGAATTAATGGTTTTATTTTGTATAAAAATTCTCACAATATATAAAAACTATATAATATTATTAACATCAATCCGCCACTGGTAGACCTATCCGTGGCGGATTTGATTTCAAAAGTAATAAGCCACGGAGAGGGCTATCAGCGGCAGATAGACCCACAGATACCCATCTCCGTCACTAATTACTTACAATCAACAAAAACAGCGTACTGGGCGCTCACGCTAGAGTTTTATTCTACGTTCATTTTCAGGTATTTTTTTCTTTTCAAATAACTTATAAACTAGATTTAACAAACGTGTTAATATTGTTTCAGGCCACGGCCGGCTGGAGAGCCGCATGTCCAGATGTTGATTGATGGTGCGGATACTAGTCAAACGGAGGTTCGGTTCTGTATGTTTGGGGGATGACCGTTATCTGTCGATGGAGGAGTTTGCTTTGGCGCTCGCCTTGTACACACCGAAGGAGTTACTCTAGCCTATTTACACGGAGAGCATTCACGAGACACCAGATGACGTGTTGAAGCGTTGGTGGACGGCGATTAGCGATGATCCTTGGCCTGCCGACAGCCCAGACTCCCGAGCCTCATCCATCAGGGACCCGTTGCACAGTTATGTGTATGTATATAATATAATATAATAATATTGTATTGTATTTTTGTACAGGTACCTACACAGGCTTATCGCTTCGACCATACAGGGTCGTCACCCGGGGGCAGATCACTGCAACCTCAGCGACCTTTTTTTTACGGTGCCTACCTACAGGAAGACACTGCAACCTAGCTCGTGCGTTCGGGGACTACTTCCCCATTACTGGCACAGGCAGGGCCGTGGGTCGTTGGTCGGTGGCACATATGTTACGCGAGTTGCAGTGAGTTAGGGCTACATGGATCGACCACCTACCCTACCCATTCAGCCGTCGATTCTCCCGCGAGAGCTAGACCGTTCACGAACACAGGGCATGCGCTTCGTCAGGAAGATTAACGGCCAGTTGCACGTGGTCACTGATCCACATACTCCACCATACGTCGAGGTCCCACTTGTCGAGCCTCCGCTAATCGAGGAGCCGGAGGTGCATATTGAGGACGTCGCGGTTCACGATGCGGACATCAGGTGCGTTCCGTGTTATCGTTTAAATTCTTTTTGTGTCTTCGTGTTATTAACGTTAATTTATCGTGCTCATAACAGCCACCGCATCAGGACCCGCAGCACGTTCTGCTTACATATCACGCCGTGCGTTTGGATGCATCCACTGACTTCCGGCTACATAGACTAGAGCAGGAAATTTCACAGCTCCAGTTGGAGATATCACAGCTCCGGACTCAGATGGGCTGGGTGGTTGGGTTTATGTCTGCCCAGCAGCATGGTCACCAGTACACAGCACAGGCGCCACGTTTCGACCACGAGGGGAGCACGTCATGCGTCATACACCCACGAGACGACGACGACGCTGAGGGGAGGCCGACCACACGTAGACGAGATAGCGACGACGACGCGGGTGTTGATGCATATTAGATTTTTTTTTTGTATGTTGTTTCTTTTTTTTGAACTCGTTGTTATGTATTTATTATTATTATATAAATTTTGTTCTGTTTATTTTGTTTCGTTTTAATTTTAAAATTGCTGTTTCGTTGTAAATTTAAAACCCATAAAAATGTTGAAAATAATAAATGGTTATAACCCACTAACAAAAAACAAAACAAACAAAATGAAGAAATAAAAAAAAAAGACAACAAAAGACAAAAAAATATAACTAATGATATAATGCTAAATATATATGTTTCCCTTGTTCATTTTAATTAATATTTTAATAGTTTTTGTTCGTTTTAAGTCGAGATTTGTATACTACTAACATTTCTATGTTTCTTAGGTTCCGGGATTTGATCGTGTTTATAAAGGGCGAAAAACGAGCTAAAACGAGCCGAAACGGAGATCCGGAACGCGTCAGGAAGAACCAGAACAGAGAACCGATCAGACCGGTCCAGTCTGACCGGCCCCCATGAAGAAGCACGCCACGCCGCGAGAAGGGGGGAGGCCAAATGCCCTCCACGCGGCGCCTAGGCAACACTGGGCTTAATTAATTTCGTTTTCGCTTAATGTCGGGCCTTGTTTTGGTTATTTAAACACATTTAACTTAAACCTGACATAACCTGAAACCCTTGGCCGATTTTGGAGAGTTCTTGGAGCTATATTTCGCGTTTGTTGATGATTTTGAAGACGAGAGAACATCCGGTGAAGAGCTACACGTTCACGTTCGAGTTTACGGGTTTTATCATCTTCGATTCCCCGTTTCTTATACTTTCACCATGTTTTCGTTATTATTTGTTTTGTTTGATTTAGATTTTAATATGCTAGGCTAAATTCCATAGACTGCCTAGGTCGTGATGAAACTTAGTTCGGTTTGATTTTATTTGGATTTTTGCTTCGTTATGGATATTATGTTCTAAGTAAACGGTTGAGTTTGATTTAGTTGATGCGTATGATTGCTTGGTTTTGTTTATTTGAATTTATTATTTCACATTGCTCTTGTTGATTGTTTCATAGGATAGGGTTTTGTTAGGTCATTTACTGTGTGTTCTTGACTAGTTTATGATTGATATCGATTAAGATCATAGAAACAATAAAATCAATTAAACAAATAAAAGTGAGGTGCTAGTCTAAAAAGCTGTAAAGTGATATGGTATTAATAGATCTTTGCTTGTCAGGATTGCTAGATTTAGTTATTCGTAAGGAGTCCGTCTAGATTTGATTGTCAGCTTAGTCTATTAAATTAATTGGGTTTGCTTTGCTATCTTTTGAATTTCGCGTGTAAGGTAGGTTTTCGTCATAAAATATACTTAGACATAAGCAATTAAATAACCGTAAGGAAGTTTAATATAAAACTGGTGAGTCTTAAAACTTGTTAGAAATCCATAGGCGTCTTCTTGAAGTTCAAGGGTCCTGTTCGGGTTTTCTGTCAATGGTCTATCTTACGATCCAGGTTCCATAACTTGCGTTTTTCCATTTAAATTAATAACCGTAACTTTGGATATTCCGGCCTGGGTAGTTATTTTAATCATCTGAATTAATCCAAGTTTTACAAATTGTTTATTAGTTAAAACTAACTAGGGTTTAAGTTTTATTAATTAATTCATAAGTAATGATTATGTTTTATTATTATTATAATAATTAGGGTTTGTTTTATCATTATATTAATTAGTTTATTAATAGTTAAATTAAAGTAATCATTAGTTAATTATTATTGGAGTTTAAATTAATTAGTTTTAAAACCCCCCTCAAATATTATTAATAAATAGTCGTGTCTTGTAGTTGAGTCTAATTTGCTAGTTTCATAATTTAAAGAGTCTCGTGGGTTCGATATTCGGACTTACTTAGCTGTACTAGAGTCGATCGATTCACTTGCCGGTTAGTAGTTTAAGTTAAGTTTAAGGGTCTAGAGTATTACTTAGTGTCTAGATTAGTTTATTTTTAGTTAACAATTATTTGATTAATTCAAGAACATCAAGTTTTTGGCGCCGTTGCCGGGGACTCCTAGCGATTGCGTTATTTGCTTTATTTGGACTTAATTGCTACATACGTGCTATTTGTTTTATTTTCGTTTGAGTCGTAGGAGTCTAAGTTAATTTTAGTTTACTTTCGTTTTTAGCTTTTAATTTTATTTTTAGTCTACTTACTTGGTATGTTGCGATTTCAGGTTTATGCCACATCTTCGTTCGCAAGGACCACCGCTGGTAAATCTAGATTTTTCTCCATTCAAGACCGAGACCAGCTCGTCAGCAGAGAAACCACCGTCAGAAGCTACTTCTTCATAAAAATCGTCACCACACAGTTCACCACCCGAAAGTCTGAGAATTCAACCAAACGTTCAAATGGCCGACGATAGGACAATTGCTGCTCAAGCCTTCGATGGCTTAACCGGAAACCAGTCATGCATCGTAGTTTCTGCGATCGACAACCCCAACTCGTGGCAAATTCCGTCATACGTCATGAACAACATCGTTCAAACTAATCAGTTTCATGGGAACGATGACGAGGATGCGCCGGCTCATATTAACCGACTTTACCGCATTTTGAAAACTTTTAAATTGCAAGGTGCTACTGAAGATGCAATTTTCTTACATCTTTTTCTTTTTTCACTTACAGGTAAAGCAGCTATTTGGCTTGACACGCAGCCACCTGGCACGTTCACCACTTGGGAAACACTATGTTCCGCATTTATCAAGAGGTACTTCCCACCGGCTAAAGCGGTTGTTCTTCGCGATCAGATTCACTCGTTTCACATGGAGCCGGATGAGCAATATTGTCATGCTTGGGAGCGTTTTCAGAGCTTGTTATCTCGATGCTCACTGAATGGTCTCACACCATGGGCTCTAGTGGAGAAATTCTACAATGGGTTGAACTACGAAACCCAATTTCTGTTCGACACGGCAGCAGGAGGAAGTCTACTGGCTAGGAAGAATGTCGCCGAATGTAACGAGATTTTTGAGAGCTTCGCTCAATCAGACCTCGCCAAAGGGCCACGACGCGGGAATTCCACTCCCGTTAGCAGTACATCCTCATCTTCTCGAGGTGTACACCAGGTTAATCTGGATATTACTGTGGCTTCTTCTTTGGAATCACTAACCCGGGAGGTGAAGGAACTCAAGACTAAGGTGGACAAGTGTGAGTTTTGTAGAGGTGGACATGACACCTTAGAGTGTCCGGTGATGAATCAGCAAGTCGATTATGTTGGTGCTCAGAATAGGTTTCCCAACAACAACTTCAACAACAATCAGAATTGGAACACTTACAAGAATCCGAATCAGAATAACTCCAACTGGCATACGACAGGCGCGCCACCCGGCTACCAAAATTCTTACAATCAAGGACAAGGTCAGTATAATAATACTAATAATAACAATGGTACTAATGTTCAAAATAATGTGCAGGATTCTAATGGAGGAATGGGACCTCTAGAAGATATGATGAAGCAAATATTAGAGAGGGATCAAGTTACACAGAAAAAGTTTTCCGAACATGATATGCTCTTAAAGAATCAACAATCTTCTTTGCTTGACCTTCAAAGGACCGTTGGTGACTATGCTCGTCGTCTCGATGAAAGGCCTCAAGGACATTTTTCGGGTTCTACTCAAACGAATTCGGCCGCTCAACTGAAAGCAATTACTACTCGTAGCGAAAGGATTTTGGGTCCCGAGGTAGTTAAAGAAACGGGTGGAGTTGAAGAAAAGGAAGCGGTGGATGAAGAGATCGAGTTGGAGGCTCCGGGTAAGTCACAAATTAAAACACCAATTATCGAGCCACAAGTTGAGAGAGAGCCGGTCGTATTTCGGCCATCGCCCGAAATTAATATTGCCCATGTTCCTTATCCCGCTCGTCTCAAGAATCAAAAGTACACGCGGGAATACGGGCACTTTCTAGATATGTTCCGACAATTAAAGATTAATCTTCCATTTGTTGAAGCTCTCCAATACATGCCAAAGTATGCGAAATTTTTGAAAGATTTACTTAAGAGAAAAGATCGGTTGGTTGAGATTTCATCTATTCCACTTAGCGGGGATTGTTCGGCGGTTGTGTTAAATCGGGTCCCGGAAAAGTTATCAGATCCGGGTGTGTTTACAATCCCGTGCACGTTCGGAAGTGATATGATGAGTCAAGCGTTGGCGGATTTGGGTGCGAGTATTAATCTTATGCCGTATTCGTTGTTTGAGAAGTTGGAGTTGGGTGAGCTTACACCGACTCGTATGTCGTTGTCGTTGGCGGATCGTTCGGTTAAGTATCTGCGAGGTATTATTGAAAATTTATTAGTAAAAGTTGACAAGTTTGTATTTCCGGTTGATTTTGTGGTACTTGACATGGAGGCCGACGAGAAAGTCCCCATTATTCTCGGTCGGCCGTTTTTGAGAACGGCTAAGGCTCTTATTGATGTGTATGAGGGATGGATTACACTTCGGGTTGGTGACGAGAATGTTACTTATGATATTGCAAAGTCGATGACGCACCGGGATGATAGTGACGATGTTAGTGGTCCATGCCATTCGGTGTATTTTCTTAATTCTTTTATTCCGGGTTTTGATAAGTGTCTTGATTATATTTGTGGTACCGATTTGGTTGGGATGGATATGGATGACGAGTTGACGGAAATTATGGAGGATGGTGAGAAAAAATTGGTAGATGATGTTTTTCTTGTTCGGCGGAGATTATGGAGGTTAGTGAAATTATTTGTGAAAAAGAGGTCGAAAAACCCGCTCCGTTGGAATTAAAGGTTCTTCCGTCACATTTAGAATATGCGTATCTTGAAGAGGGCTCGGATTTGCCAGTTATTGTTTCGTCTAAGTTGAGTGAGGAAGAAAAGTCAAAATTGATAGAAGTATTAAAGATGAATAAAGGGGCGATTGCATGGAGACTTTCGGATATTCAAGGTATTAGCCCCGCTTATTGTACCCACCGGATTTTGATGGATGATGAATATAAACCGCTGGTTCAACCCCAAAGGCATTTGAATCCAAATATGCAAGAAGTTGTCAAGAAAGAGGTTCTTAAGTTGTTGGATGCCGGGGTGATCTATCCGATTTCGGATTCTCCATGGGTAAGTCCGACTCAAGTTGTTCCGAAGAAAGGGGGATGACGGTTGTCATGAACGAGAAAAATGAACTTATCCTTTCGCGTACGGTTACTGGTTGGCGGGTTTGTATTGACTACCGGAGGTTGAATGATGCTACTCGAAAGGACCACTTCCCGTTGCCGTTTATTGATCAGATGTTGGAGCGTCTCGCGGGTCAACAGTTTTATTGTTTTCTTGACGGTTTTTCAGGTTATTTTCAGATTCCTATCGCACCGGAAGACCAAGAGAAGACGACTTTTACGTATCCGTATGGTACATATGTGTATCGTCGCATGCCGTTTGGGTTGTGTAATGCTCCGGCTACCTTTCAGCGTTGTATGGTGGCAATTTTTCAAGACATGATAGAGACGTCCATGGAGGTTTTTATGGATGATTTTTCGGTGTACGGTAATTCTTTCGATCATTGTTAAGTTAATCTTGAGAAAATGTTGAAGAAGTGTATTGAGACGAAATTGATGCTAAATTGGGAAAAGTGTCACTTTATGGTTACGGAAGGGATAGTCTTGGGTCACAAAATTTCAAGAGATGGTATAGAGGTGGATCGGGCGAAGATTGACACGATTAGTAGGCTTCCTCCACCAACAAATGTTAAAGCTATAAGAAGTTTTCTTGGTCATGCGGGTTTCTACCGGCGGTTTATTAAAGACTTTTCAAAGATTACCCGCCCGATGATCCGGTTATTAGAGAAAGATGTCCCGTTTGTTTTCGATGAAGATTGTTTGAAGGCGTTCTAGTTTCTGAAAGATCAACTTGTAAGTGCTCCTATTCTCGTGTCACCAGATTGGAATTTACCTTTTGAGCTCATGTGTGATGCGAGTGATTATACGGTTGGAGCGGTTTTGGGGCAAAGGTGTGATAAACATTTTCACCCTATTTATTATGCAAGCAAGACGTTGAATGATGCCCAAGAAAACTACACCACCACCGAAAAGGAACTTTTAGCCGTTGTGTTTGCATTTGACAAGTTCCGGTCTTATCTCGTACTTTCATGCGGCGTTGCGTTTTCTCTTTCACAAGAAAGACGCAAAGCCCCGTCTCATACGGTGGATTCTCTTACTTTCCGAGTTTGATATAGAGATTAAAGACAAGAAGGGGGCAGAGAATGTTGCGGCGGATCATCTTTCTCGTTTAGAAGATCCAAAGAGAGAAGAGATTCGCGAAGAAGAAATTGGTGATAGATTCCCGCATGAGTCGATTGATTTTTTTACGGCCGAAAACAAAGGTTTGTCTTGGTTCACCGATTTTGCTAATTTCTTATCTACGGGCCTTGTGTTAAAAGGGATGACTACTCAACAAAAGAATAAATTTTTCCGGGATGTTAATCGGTATGTTTGGAATTATCCTTTTCTTTTCAAGATTGGTGGTGACCGAATTCTTAGAAGATGTGTGTCGAAAGAAGAAGGGTTGAATATTCTGAAGCATGTTCATGAAGGTTTAACGGGCGGTCATCATGGAGGGCATGCCACGACTCAAAAGGTATTTGACTGTGGTTTTTATTGGCCATCGGTTGTAAAAGATGCAGTGTAATTTGTTAAGACTTGTGACGCCTGTCAACGCACCGGAAATATTTCGTCGAAAAACAAGATGCCTCAAAACCCCATACAAACTCTTGAAATATTTGACGTTTGGGGCATCGACTTTATGGGACCGTTTCCCGTTTCCGGTGGTCAAAAGTATATTTTGGTGGCAATAGATTATGTTTCAAAGTGGGTCGAAGCGCAAGCATTGTCCACAAATGATGCTAGAGTTGTGAAATTTTTAAAGAAGTTGTTTACTCGGTTCGGAACTCCACGGGCGATTATTAGTGATCGAGGTACTCAATTTTGTAATTCCGTCATGGAGAAAGCATTAGCTCGTTATGGAGTTACTCATCGCACCTCTACCGCTTACCATCCTCAAACGAATGGTCAAGTCGAAAATGCTAATAGAGGAGTGAAGAGAATTTTGGAGAAGGCGGTTGGGATAAGTCGGAAAGATTGGTCGGAGAAATTGGATGACGTGCTATGGGCATTCAGAACCGCGTACAAGACACCATTGGGTACTACACCGTTTATGTTAGTTTATGGTAAAACATGTCATCTTCCCGTTGAGTTGGAGCATCGAGCGTTTTGGGCATTGAAGACGGTAAATGTTGATCTTACTGAAGCCACAAGAAAAAGGTATTTTCAAATTCATGAGTTAGAGGAGCTTCGTGATGCGGCATATTCTCGATCATTAGATATTAAGGAAAAGACGAAAGTGTTGAAAGATCGACGTTTAAAGGGAGGTAAAGACTTCAAGAAATGTGATAAAGTTTTGTTATATAATTCTCGTTTGAAGTTATTTGCAGGTAAGCTGAGATCCAAGTGGACGGGACCGTATTTGGTGAAAGAAGTATTCCCGTATGGAGCGGTGGAGTTAGAGAATCCGGACAATGGAACTTCGTGGAAAGTGAACGGTCATCGTCTAAAACATTATCTTGGAGGGCCGGAGGAGTCAACCGAGGTGGAGGAAACTCCCCTCGATCCATCGAATTAAATCATCGACGGGTTCTTGAGTGAAAACTCAAGTGTAGAGTTTGTATAATTTCTTTTTTTTTTAATTTCGTTTCGTTGGGTCACTAACTTTCGTTTTTGTAGTTTAGTTGCGTCGTTGAGTCATTGCAAGAGATCTTCACCAAACAAAACGAGAGGTTTTAAGAGGTTTCGAAAGATGCCAGGTAAGTTTTGCACGTAAAATTAACATACAATAGGCATAAGAATGAGTGGGTAATCATCTAAAATTTTTTCTAAGGAAAAACGCGGTCTCAAACTTAAAAACTTTCTGTTAAAACACCCCGTCGCATGGCTTGGCGCACGCAG
Organism: Bidens hawaiensis; assembly: GCF_021521415.1. Classification (NCBI taxonomy): domain Eukaryota; kingdom Viridiplantae; phylum Streptophyta; class Magnoliopsida; order Asterales; family Asteraceae; genus Bidens; species Bidens hawaiensis. Next base: position 168,594 of record NW_027495183.1, on the reverse strand, counting down.
AGACAACACAAACAAAAAAAAATTGCCCAGCGACGCCTTAGCGCCGCGCGACCGGAAGAGAGCCGGGCCTCCCGCGACGCGGCGCCACCCACACACACATTCTGAAATTTTTTTATATTTTTAACCATATTATACCAAATTTCTTCATCTTTTTCACCTTAGAACCCTAACAGATTTACCCCTCTTTCCCCAACATAATCCACCAATGTTTTCACCATTATTGACCAAATTAAACCTCCAAATCACTTTCCTATCACCATAACATCATAATCCACCATTAATTTCACCTTAAACTCACCAAATCTCTCACTTGCACACACTTTAGTTCTTAATTATTTGCAAGGTCATCTGGGTTTTCACTATCCAAAGTATGGTTTCTTGTAATTTTTGTAATCTTTGTACTTTATTAGTGTTAGTTTTAGCTTAGATTTTATAAACTTTGTGGTTAGGTTTTGTTCAAGTAAGATGTTTAAGTTAGATTATTGGGTGCGGGTTGAAGGGCTGGCAGTTTCGTTGTGATTTTTGGGTGCGGTTGTTAGATTGGAATATGTTGAAACTTTGTTTTCGGTTGCGGTCGGGTTGTCGGTTTGGGGTTTAAACGAGTGTATCTAGCTTTGGATTTTGGTTTGAGATGTTGAATTTTGTTATTTTAGTGGTTAAAAACGAGCCGGAAAACAAGTTTTAAACAATATATATTTTACTAAAAGTGTGGTTTTTCGCTCGTTTTCGACTAAATTTTTCGGGTTTTTGGCACTTGGGTGTAATTGGGACAATTAAAGTGCCAGGAGGAGGTGATGTTTGTTGAGTCGGTATGATCGTTTTCGAATTTTTAAGCTAGTAAAAGTTTTAACAAGTTGGTAATCCGTTACCCTTTTAAGTAAATATATAAACCACTCGCGTTTATTAAATTTTCATCTAAAAAAAAGTCGGTTTAATTTGTTTTGTAACCCGGAATTCCAAATTCATTTTATTTTCAGTTTTTATATATATAATTTAAAAAAGTAAAAAAGAATAAATAAATTAAAAAAAATCCGAAAATTAAAAAAATATTTTGTCTTTTCCTTTTAGTTTTTATTTACTTACTCCCATATTTGTTTGTTTGTTTAAATGTGTTTAGATGTCTAAAGAGGCGGGAAAAAGGAAACGAGGCCTGACCGCGCGACCACGTGGCGAGCCGGAACCGGTTATTTTCATGGACCCGAGGGCTCGGGTGATCGAGTATCAACCCGGACAGATTGTGTTTAGAAAAGTTTCCAACCTTAAGAAAAGCTCCTTGCTTAAGTTTGATGTTAATTCGGCCGAGTACGATCAATTATGTAAGTTAGTTACCTCGGATCTCCTCACATTCAAAACGATAAATTGGGAATTAGTGGGTTCGATTGGTAAAAAAGAGCGCATTGAAGAGTTATTAGACTCAAAGTTTAGGGCGATGTTAGATTTAAACGAACCACAGCACCGCGAGCTGACACTTGAGTTCTTGAGCACATTTCAATATAAAGATGGTAATTTTGCTCAATCGAATGCGGTATCATTTTCTTTGGGAAGACAATTGCACAATATGACTATCGCATAGTTCGCGATAGCAAGTGGTTTTTATTCGGATGCGGAGGTGAGAGAACCGGGGTTTGTGACGGGTCTACGGGGTGCGTTTTTGAATAAGCATGATGTGAGTATCGATTCGGACGAGTTGGCCACTTTTTGGAACAAAATTTCTATTTGTTCGTTTTCAGGAGCGAATGTGGCGTCGGATATTCGAGATCCCGTGCTTTGGTTTATCCAGCGGGTTTTGGTTAATACTTTGATTTGTCGCGGTTCGGGCAACAATAAAGTAATTTGGTTGGATATTTTATGTTTGATGGTGATGGTTGAGAAGGTTCCGATAAACTACGCGAGTCTTTTGGCGTGGTCGTTTCATCGGAAGAGACGTGGGGGAACAAAAAATAGGTCAAGGTTGGATATGGGCCCGTACGTTACACGGATTGCTAGATATTTGGGTGTGTTTGATAGGTTTAAACCATATATTTTGACAGAGGGACCCGTTAGAGAGTTTTTGGAGGTTAAGGATTTGAGGAATGCTGGAATTTTGAAGGGGTCCGATCCGTTAGAGTGGGAGGATGTCAAGACGGGCCCACAGATTCATCCACCGGCATGAGAGCCGGTTTACTGACACGTCACCAGAGGCCACTTCACAGGTCAGAGAGACCGGGTGTTCAGTTCCCGGTCAGAGAGCCTCGTCCCAAGGATATTACTTTGGATTCGTTATATGACCGGAGGGAGTCCGGTTTTGATCAGATCAGGGGTTATGTGACCGAGAGTCGAGAAGAGTTGAGACAGACGATAGAGGTGAACCAGCGGAGGCAGGATGAGCACATGAGGCATATGATGATTGCACGGCGTATTGATTTGCCTGCTTCTCTTCGACAGCCGGCCGATGCGGGACCGAGCGGGTCGAGCGCCCCGGGTGGTTCGGGATTTGGTCATGGAGTACCTTTTTATAGGACGGGTTACCCAGAAATTGATAATGCTGAGCCATACCGTATTCTTGAGCAGGAGTCGAGTCGGAGGAGGAAGAAGATGAGGATTGAGTTGACGAGCTGACATGGGAGTTTATGTTTTATGATGTTTTTATTTTATTTTTTATGATGTTTTTGTTTTTATTTGGTCTGTACGGATATTATTTTAGACTTTTTGGTTGGGTTGGCGGGTTGGAAGTTGGTGGATGCTTGAACTTTATAAGTAACCTTTATGTTTTAGTTTCTATGTTTGATGCTACTTAGGTTTATCGAGAGGAGAGGCCGTGTCCGTTCAGAAAGAGGGAATGAGTTACCAATTTATGTTGAGCGGTCGGTGAGGAGAGCACCCATGGAAATAGACTGTCACGTTGACAGTTTTGCATATTACCAGCTAAGTCTTTTCCATTGGAATTTTTTTATGTTTTTATTTTTATGTCTTTTTTTTTTTTGCTTTTTATTTTTATATTTTTAGTTTTGTTTTAAATTTTCAAGTCGTGTTTTCCCGTGCCCCGCATTGAGAACAATGAAAAATTTAAGTGTGGGGATGGGACACAATCGTTTTAACTAATTTTAGTTTTGTTTTCATTTTCGCATTTGGTTAAAAACTAAAAATATAAAAAAATGAAAAAAAAATGTTTTAAAAATGTCCCTTGAGTCTAGTTTTTGTTGCGTTAAAGTGGGAGATGATGATTTTATCGAAAATTGGTTTTTCAAACTACTTATAATATGAGATAAATAATAGAAAGCGCACTTAACTTGGGATGTGTCGGTAGGCTCAGCCTTGAAAATGAAAGGACAAATTTGATAAAATGGTTAAAACGGAAATCTTTTGTGGGTAAAGCGTTTTGTCCGTGAAAAATAAGTAATGAAAGGTCGGGCCATACTCAAGCCTCAAATTTTGGTATGAAAAAGTGAAAATATGATAAATTTTAAAAATCTGAATACGTTATCATATGATGCTTAGGTATGTTTAACGTTAGAGTATGCCGTGTAGCCTGTGATATAAACTTAAAACTGCTTGTTTAGTGTTTTACACCTCATCGGCGTATAGTTTTATAACCTTAAATCCTGTATTGATGGGATTCTTTGGGTCCGGAGACCATGGGTCTGTATGCTGACTATTCATCTGGGTATTCACAATTCCAAATGGGGCTGTGAATATTTAAAATTAAGCCAAAAAGAGCAAACCCTTATAAGTCTATAAACATGATCACAAAAGTACAAATTTACTACAGACTTGATCATCCACGCTGTTAGCCATGTGGGGTCCCCTTGCTCGCGTCTCATTACCATTAAGAAACGGACCACAAGGGACACGCTACATGTAAGCCCTACAAATGAAATTTTGCATACTCACCTATGGTGATGGATTTGGGGTGTTGCTTGAGAACGGTGGTATGTCATGTTGTGGGGAACACTAGCTATAAATTAATTGAACCTTAATCGTATCTAATGGCTGCTTGATAGACTTTGATGCTTAAGCTTAGGTGGATAAACAATACCCTTGATCGTCTTAGCTATTCATGAAAAATAGAGCAACAAAAGTTTTAAATCTGCTAATTTTGAGGTTTAAGTCAAGTTTTGGTGCTCTGGTCCGGTAAAAGCTGAAAATAAGCGGGTCTTAATGGTGTAAACCACTGAGTAAAAAAATTGTCGGATCATATTTGTCCCGGTAAAGATTAAGGCATGGGTTTAAGTGGACAACAATATCGGGGATCGCGGTTTTTGCGTTCTATAGAGCTTTAAAAAATTAACCTATATGTTTGTTAGACTATATTTTCCGATTCTGATCCAACTGCAACAAATTAACCTATATGTTTGTTAGACTATATTTTCCGATTCTTAATTGTGTAAACCATCTCCGTCACTAATTACTTACAATCAACAAAATCAGCGTACTGGGCGCTCACGCTAGAGTTTTACTCTACGTTCATTTTCAGGTATTTTTTTTTCTTTTCAAATAACTTATAAACTAGATTTAACAAACGTGCTAATATTGTTTCAGGCCACGGCCGGCTGGAGAGCCGCATGTCCAGATGTTGATTGATGGTGCGGATACTAGTCGAATGGAGGTTCGGTTCTGTATGTTTGGGGGAGGACCGTTATCTGCCGATGGTGGAGTTTGCTTTGGCGCTCGCCTTGTACACACCGGAGGAGTTACTCCAGCCTATTTACATGGAGAGCACTCACGAGACACCAGATGACGTGTTGAAGCGTTGGTGGATGGGGATTAGCGATGATCCTTGGCCTGCCGACAGCCCCGACTCCCGAGGCTCATCCATCAGGGACCCGTTGCACAGTTATGTATATGTATATAATATAATATAATAATATGTATTGTATTTTTGTACAGGTACCTACACAGGCTTAACGCTTCGACCATACAGGGTCGTCACCTGGGGGCAGATCACTGCAACCTCAGCGACCTTTTTTTAAACGGTGCCTACCTACAGGAAGACACTGCAACCTAGCTCGCGCGTTCGGCGACTACTTCGCCATTACTGGCACAGGCATTGCCGTGGGTCGTTGGTCGGTGGCACATACGTTATGCGAGTTGTAGTGAGTTTGGGCTACATGGACCGACCGCCTACCCTACCCATTCAGCCGTCGATTCTCCCGCGAGAGCTAGACCGTTCACGGCCACAGGGCATGCGCTTCTTCAGGAAGATTAACAGCCAGTTGCACGTGGTCACTGATCCACATACTCCACCATACGTCGAGGTCCCACTTGTCGAGCCTCCGCTAATCGAGGAGCCGGGGGTGCATATTAAGAACGTCGCGGTTCACGATGCGGACGTTGATCAGGTGCGTTCCGTGTTACCGTTTAAATTCTTTTTGTGTCTTCGTGTTATTAACGCTAATTTATCGTGCTCATAACAGCCACCGCATTAGGTCCCGCAGCACGTTCCGCTTACATATCACGCTGTGCGTTTGGATGCATCCACTAACTTCCGGCTACATAGACTAGAGCAGGGAATGTCACAGCTCCAGTTGGAGATATCACAGCTCCAGACTCAGATGGGCTGGGTGGTTGGGCTTATGTCTGCCCAGCAGCATGGTCACCAGTACACTGCACAGGCGCCACGTTTCGACCACGAGGGGAGCACGTCATGCGTCATACACCCACGAGACGGCGACGGCGCTGAGGGGAGGCCGGCCACACGTAGACGAGATAGTGACGACGACGCTGGTGTTGATGCATTTTAGATTTGTTTTTGTATGTTGTTTCTTTTTTTGAACTCGTTGTTATGTATTCATTATTATTATACAAATTTTGTTCTGTTTATTTTGTTTCGTTTTAATTTTAAAATTGTTGTTTCGTTGTAAATTTAAAACCCATAAAAAATGTTGAAAATAATAAATGGTTATAACCCACTAACAAAAAACCAAAACAAACAAAATGAAGAAATAAAAAAAAGACAAAAAAAAATATAACTAATTATATAATGCTAAATATATATGTTTCCCTTGTTCATTTTAATTAATATTTTAATAGTTTTTGTTTGTTTTTAGTCGAGATTTGTATACTACTAACATTTCTATGTTTCTTAGGTTCCGGGATTTGATCGTGATTAAAAAGGGAGAAAAACGAGCCGAAACGGAGATCCGGAACGCGTCAGGAAGAACCAGAACAGAGAACCGGTCAGACCGGGCCGGTCTGACCGGCCCCCCATGGAGAAGCACGCCACGCCGCGCGAAGGGGGTGGGGAGGCCAAATGCCCTCCGCGCAGCGCCTAAGCAACACTGGGCTTAATTAATTTCGTTTTCGCTTAATGTCGGGCCTTGTTTTGGTTATTTAAACACATTTAACTTATACCTGACATAACCTGAAACCCTTGGCCGATTTTGGAGAGTTCTTGGAGCTATCTTTCGCGTTTGTTGGTGATTTTGAAGGCGAGAGAACATCCGGTGAAGAGCTACACGTTCACGTTCGAGTTTACGGGTTTTACCATATTCGATTCCCCGTTTCTTATACTTTCACCATGTTTTCGTTATTATTTGTTTTTTTTATTTAGATTTTAATATTCTAGGCTAAATTCCATAGACTGCCTAGGTCGTGATGAACCTTAGTTCGGTTTGATTTTATTTGGATTTTCGCTTCGTTATGGATATTATGTTCTAAGTAAACGGTTGAGTTTGATTTAGTTGATGCGTATGATTGCTTGGTTTTGTTTACTTGAATTTATTGTTTCACATTGCCCTTGTTGATTGTTTCATAGGATAGGGTTTTGTTAGGTCATTTACTGTGTGTTCTTGACTAGTTTGTGATTGAAATCGATTAAGATCATAGAAACAATAAAATCAATTAAACAAATAAAAGTGAGGTGCTAGTCTAAAAAGCTGTAAAGTGATAGGCTATTAATAGATCTTTGCTTGTCGGGATTGCTAGATTTAGTTCTTCGTAAGGAGTCCGTCTAGATTTGATTGTCAGCTTAGTCTATTAAATTAATTGGGTTTGATTTGCTATCTTTTGAATTCCGCGCTGTAAGGTAGGTTTTCGTCATAAAAGATACTTAGACATAAGCAATTAAATAACCGTAAGGAAGTTTAATATAAAACTGGTGAGTCTTAAAAGTTAGAAATGCATAGGCGTCTTCTTGAAGTTCAAGGGTCCTGTTCGGGTTTTCTGTCAATGGTCTATCTTATGATCCTGGTTCCATAACTTGCGTTTTTCCATTTAAATTAATAACCGTAACTTTGGAGATTCCAGCCTGGGTAGTTATTTTAATCATCTGAATTAATCCAAGTTTTACAAATTGTTTATTAGTTAAAACTAACTAGGGTTTAAGTTTTATTAATTAATTCATAAGTAATGATTATGTTTTATTATTATTATTATAATAATTAGGGTTTGTTTTATTATTATATTAATTAGTTTATTAATAGTTAAATTAAAGTAATCATTAGTTAATTATTATTGAAGTTTAAATTAATTAGTTTTAAAACCCCCTTCAAATATTATTAATAAATAGTCGTGTCTTGTAGTTGAGTCTAATTTGTTAGTTTCGTAATTTAAAGAGTCTCGTGGGTACGATATCCGGACTTACTTAGCTGTACTAGAGTCGACCGGTTCACTTGCCGGTTAGTAGTTTAAGTTGAGTTTAAGGGTCTAGAGTATTACGTAGTGTCTAGATTAGTTTATTTTTAGTTAATAATTATTTGACTAATTCAAGCACATCAACTAATAAAAAAAGACAACATAAGAAAAAAAACAATAAACTAATAAAAAAAGACAATAAATGAAAAAAAAATACATTTTTCCAAAACACCCACCAAATCCGACACTGATTGTACAATCCGTGGCGGATTTGGTGGTGTTTTGGAAACACCATATTGTGCATGTAGCAAACCCATAAATTTGGCTATTTTTTCAAAACAAGTCAGCTATTTTTTCTAAATGGTGGAGGACAAAATCTTTGGGTTTCCTTTGGATTAGAAATCGTTCTTCGTTTAAAAATTTGGCTTGAAATGATTGATGTAATTTTAATATGTAAGTTTGTTTCGGTGTTCGGTTTCTAGCGCCTTGCTAACTTTTTAATGAAATTCGTTGTAAAAAAAACAAACAAACAAACACATAAATTGAAATAAAGAGTGAGCATGTGTATATGGTGTGATGATAATAATGACAAAATACATCCTTGCTTCCTTTTGTCCTCTCTCCTCTCCCTCCTAATAGATGTGCATAAATAGGGTTTTTCTAATACCCAGGTTTTGGTATAGAACCGGTTTTGGGTATGATCGGGTATTGAAAAATCCGGTATTGAGAGAAATTGGGTACGGTTCGGGTAGGGTATTGAGGAGAAAAACACAACCCTATGCACCCGGGTATGGTATAATCGGGTTCAGGTATGATCGGGTTCGGGTATTAATAACCGGTTTTGAATTTGTAATTTTTTTATTCATTTTATATTTGTTTGAAATTTAAATTTGCTTTGTAATTTATAAAATAATTATACTATATTAAAAAAACCATAAATCCACTTAAGCACAAATTATTTACTTAATGATATGCATTTTAGAAAAACTTAAACATAAAAGTTGCGAAGTAAACATAAAAATATACTATAAAAACTAATGTATTATTTCGGGTATTAGAAAATTGGTATTGGGTATAACCGGGTATAGGTATAGGGTATGACCGGTTCCGGGTATTTACGGGTATAAATCAGGTACGGTTCCGGGTACGGGTATTGAGCTCAGAAAGCATACCCTATCCATACCCTACGGGTAGGGTCGGTTCCAGTTTTGGGTATAGAATACCCGGGTATAAAAAAACCGGTTCCGGATATTTTTTCCGGTCCGGTTTCGGGTACGGGTTTTTTGTGCACTTCTACCTCCTCCTATATATTATTATTATATTATATATTATTATGTTAAAAATAATATAATATATTTATTTAAGATGAAGGGGATCATTTGTTATGTACTGAAGCAGCCGTATTGGTGGAGCCATGAATATGATCCGAATGAGAGGCATAATACATTATAAAAACAAAAACCCTTTTCTCTAATCTCATACATCAAATTCATCAAAAACCCAATTAAAAAGTAATAAAGTAAAATGGCAATGAGGATGAGTGGTGGTTCTTTGATCATCAAGAGTGCAGTCTGGAGGAGGATTTCGGCGTGCACACGGTAACGGTACCGCAGCCAGCAAAAATGGAAACGGGAACGCAAATGAAATCGGAAACCAGCAAGTGATGATGGATGTTGACTCCACTTCTCTCATCCCAGCTGGTAAACCAAACCTGCCTTCTGTTTTATTCAGTCTCTGTTTGCATTTTCTTCCGATTTTTCACTTTGATTTTGATTATGAGTTTGAGTTTGTTGCGGGTGCCATTGTTGCTGCAGCTATCCGACAGATGTATGAGGATGTCATATATGGCATACATGCCGTGAAGCCGGCAATCAAGAAAAGCGACGAGGACTCGATTAATTTTGAGATTCCGGCTCTTGGGTTTAAGAAGGGTGACATTATGATGGAGGTCAACCCATACAACCGCTTCATAATGTACTCTTTAAACCCCGAGAGGCCCTACAAGCAATCTTTAAAGTTGCCTCGTGATGCCAACTTCGAGAAAGCAATCTTCAAGATCGTCAAGCTTGATTTGGGTCTTATCGATGTCACCGTCACTAACTTCGCCAGGAAGTCCGTCGCGGTCAAGTTCACCGAGCAAGAAGATTAGGAGGCTAGGGTTTGTTTGATTAATTGGCTTTTTGGTCACAATGTTTTGGTTTTAGATGGTTGGATAGCAAGAAGATTATTCAATATGATATCAATTAGTGAAACTTATATTTTGTCTTGTGTGTTTTATGTTATGATATTATTAATAGTTAATGGGTTGTAAGCAATGTTTAGTACCAAATGTATTCCGGTTACAGTTAGATGGAGTGACGAGTTTGTTTCTTATGTGATTGATTGCTGCTGCTATAATTCGCATTGTTTGAAAGTAGATTGAGCTTGATAACACCTTCGATTACCAAAATCAGCTTACGAATCTTCTTAATATCAACGAGGTTCGTATCAACTTGAGTTAAATAGCGTGTTTGTAACCGATTTTATACATGTATTTACTATTTAGATCTAATTTTTAATCATATATGAAACCAAATCAAAGTCATCATTTTTATCTACAAGTTCAGAAAATCAATCACATAACAACACATCTGAAGCGTATATCTTAACAGGAAATCACAAACGCGAGTTCAAAATTTATCAAGGATGTAGCAAAACCAAAATCTGTTTGGTAGTTTTGCATATTTTCATAAGCCTGTTAACATTAACAATGCTAATATAGAAATTTACACAAAAATACCAGAAATACCCCCAATGGTCAATTTCCACAGATGTGATTTTTTAGCTGTCTAGAAATGGTGATCTGCACCCTTTTGCTATGATCTGATTGCTATACAAATCTGATACTTATCCGAAGCAATTTGTGACCTGTAACAAACTTGGGAATGTCCTCGGTTGTAAATTGTGAAACGTTTTCTTCAATTTTATCTCTCAACTCAATCTTTTTCTACAACATTGCTCGGTGTAGGACTGTTGACACGGGGGTTCTTTTAGATACATACCTTCCTTATAGTAGTACCCCTAAATGTTCCGCCTAAGCTATTGTAAGTATAACTTTGTTCATGTAGCATGAATTTAACAAGATAGTTGGTATGCAGAAATGAAAACTGAGATGCATCTAGATATATCTCACAGTTGTGGCAGGAGGCGGGTTGAACAATCTAACTTGTAAATCGCTTATTAAAAATTTAAAATGGGTTATATGTGCATAAACGAATGGACATGGGCGAACGCAAATATATGAACAAACATAAACGAACGAACAACGTTTGTTTATTAAAGAAACGAACTTCCAAACTAGTGTAAATATGACTTCTGATTAAAGGTCTGAGCTGCAACATCTTTCTCCAACTCCAACTACGCCCGTCTTTAGGATCAATATTCCAGAACCTATGAGATGTGTTTTCAACCAGCTCACCCAGCACTTAGCAGATTCCGTATATGTCTAGACCACCAAATTTTCATTCTTGGCAAATATCTATCCATTTAACTCTTACCTACCCCTTTGCATTGCTTTTATGAGGCCATTAAAAAGTCTGCAAATGTTAAATATTGCAGTCGACAAGTGACATTGCAAATGTTAAATATTGCAGTCGACAAGTGACATCGTCACACCACATAATATTATATCGAAACTATATTTACTCGCTCCACATTTTTTACATTTTACATTTTTTACATAACAGGTCAAAACGGGTTTGTGTCGAAACACATCATTTTTACATTTTCAGTACGTCTCGGAATGGTCTGGATCGGTAAGAATGTAAACGATCCAAGCCGCTCGTGAGCTGCTTGAGACCTACTTGCTTTACGAGCCGAGCTTAAACGAGCTCGAGCCTAAAAATAAGGTTGCTTAATAAACGAACCCAAGATTCACTTATCAGGCTCACGAGCCAGTATCTACATAGTTGGTTTTACATTCATATAGATAGTTTATGTTTATGGAGTAAGCAAATGCATGCAGTAATCCAGTATCTGATGGGATGGATGATAAAAGATCAGTTATATAAAACTAGCTTCTAAGATATAAGGACCGGAATGCTTAGCTTATAAAGTCCAGATATTGGTTGTAGCCCAGCCAGCTTTTAGACTGTTCACTTTAGCAACTTTAATATAGAAATTTAACAAAACAAATCACCAGAAATGCCCCTGTGAATAGTTAATATGCAACAATTTGCAATTTTCATGAATAAGATTGAAACTGCAAAGTTGACTTTAATTAGTCAAAAATGCGTATCAAGCTAAACTGAATGTCTGTATCAGTGTTTACAGTTTTCGGATTTTTAAACCGAAGTCAAAATCCCCGAAATACTCCAGTGGTCAATTTCATCATACGCGATTTTTTTAGCAAAAACATTATAGTCCAACTTTGAACCTGTAAAACTGGACTTAAGGGGCTTGTCATGTTAGTATGGAACTAGAAGCAGTCGTAAAACTTTAAGAAATATACCAGGTGGCAATGGGAATAGTTGCCTTATACGTCCCATCTTGCATCTCTTCTTCCTCGATCATAGTGGGCTTCCTGGGGTACAACTCTGGTAAACGTATGCCTGTGACATACTGCACTTTGTTGGTTTTGGTTTTAGTCTCCCCTTGAATGAAGAGAGTGCCGTATTTTCAGAAGGACCTGACGTCGTGTATGCTGTTGAAGTTCGTCTTCTTGGTCTTGGATTCTTCTTCTTCTTCTTCTTTATTAAGCTTGGCAGGGTGACCTCAAACATTCCGTCTTCTTCTTCTTCTTGCAGGGTCTTGATCATACAAGAAGTGGTGTTCCTGTAAACATTCCGGGGCAAGCCCATGAGTGCGGTGTAGGTTTCTTTGGGTAATTTGCCACGGCGGTAGGTATCTTCGTATTTTTTGGCTCGAATGGAGAGCAGCAAAGACCTCCTGCTGGTTTCAACAGATGCATTGACACCAGGCATATTCAGGAATACAGATAGGCTTTTATCATTCTCCGTCTGTGTCAGTCCGGGAATACTGAAACTAAAGTATCTGTTGTCATCCACAGAGAGTGATAAGGAAGACATGGATGGCTGCTTTATCTGTGGTTGATCAGCTGAAATCCAATCCAAAATATTAATTAAGATCATAGGCTAGGCTAATTAAAATTAACACACAATTAATTACAACACATACTGGTATAGCTTCTTCGCCCATTGCGGGGGGGGGCGTCAAATAAACACCTTTTCAGGTACCGACTAGACCTTGTGAGGCGTAGCATCTTATCTACCGATCGATCGCAGCTTTGGGTTTGTTTCGTTGGGAGGAAACCTCGTAGTTGTTGGGATTCTTATTTAAGGTAAAAAAGTCATCTTAATTTTGATTAATATAAGACAATAAGTTATTTTTTAAAGGTGTTTGATTTAACTTATTGATTTAAATGATCAAAAGGGTTATAATTTAGCAATGGGGGAATGGAACTTGGAAGGGAGTAATGGGTATTCTAATCCTATAAGAAGATAAGTTAACAAACTCTAACTTTTTGAAAACCCTATTTTGGCTTTGCTAATAAGGAGAAATGAAAAATACCTTATGAATTTCTAAACACTTTGTTAACACAAAAGAACTTATTCAACAATCATAAGTTATAAGGAGAGGAAAATAAGGAATCCCAAACACACCCTTATTTTAGGGCTCAACTTTCATCCTATCAATCAAATCAATCATACTCAGCGGAGTCCCACCAATAGCAAAGATATAAATAGGGTCTGGGAAGGGTGGGATCAGGGCCGTCTCCGAGAATTTAAATACATTGGCCGAGCCAAAATGAAAAGGTCCGTAAGCCTTAACGAAAATTTTTTATTCACTTATGTACATGGATAAAACTTTTATCGACCGATTTATTATAAGCAAAAACAATTCTAACTATGTAATTATCTCATAAACCATTACATATAACCTTATTTTTAACACCAAAAAACATATATATGTAATATGTATAAAAAAGTTTGTACCCCTGAAGCTTATGTGCCCCGGCCGATGGTGCGGCTCGCACACCCTCCGAGCCTCCTATGGGTGGGATGTAGGCACACCGTACCTCTATCCAATGGGATAGAGATGTGGCTTTCAGAGAGACCCTCAGCTCTTGACTACATATGTATGCGGCAATATAAAAAGAAAACAAAGTTCAACTATAGTATCATTGATAGTAGCACGTAGTAAGAATGACAATACTATATATATATATATATGAAAAGAAAATACCATAATGGTGTGTGACAAAAAATAAGGTAAATAAAGGCCCCTAAGGTATTCATTTCTCTCTAAAAATCCTTAACTTTAATTCTACTTCTCCAAGAATTCCTATCCCTAACCATGTCCTCTGAAAGATTTAGGTCTATCAAATCATGCCTAATCCTCTCATCCTAGGTCAATTTAGGTCGTCCTCTACTCCTCATCCCCTCTATAGTAATATTTTCTACGGATCTAACCGGGTTCGTCGTCTGTCTTCTCTTCACATCTCGAAACCATATCAATCTCCACTCTCTTATCTTGTCTGATATGTTAGCTACCCTTAATCTCTCACGAAACACAACGTTTCTTATTCGGTCTAACCTTGTGTGCCCACACATCCAGCGTAGCATTCTCATCTCTGCTACCTCCATCTTCCGCACTTGTGCCTTCTTGATGGCCCAACAATCTGTTCCATATAGCATTGCAGGTCTAACTGCTACCCTACAAAATTTTCCCTTTAGTTTAGTTGAGAAACTCTTGTCGCATAATATACTTGTGTGTGACAATCGTCAATTTCAGGTTAACTCCGTTAACTCAACTCCGTCAATTCAAACTTAAAGATCACTGAATCTATAACGCACACCTCATTACATTTAAACTAGGGTTTAAATGACGCTTAACACTTACTACATGTGTAGTCTTTCGGGAATTGCACCGAAACGCAAACGAGTTGACGCAAATGATTGGTGAATAAACGAAAAACGTCAAAACAATAATTATGTGTTAGACTTATGTGTTATGTGATAACATCGTTATAAACGTTAACTCAATGTACTAGAACTAGTTAGTTAAGCTAGAAAAGCAACAATTGAAAGTTGAGGGACTTGAGTGTAACATATTATTATTATAAATAATACTAAACCTAAACCCTAACTCACTTTTTTTTCCTTTTCCTCTACCCCGATCGGCAGCCCTTTCTCCCCTCCCTCTTGCGACGGCAGCCTCACACACACACATATCACACTCGTTTAAGCTTGATTCTTCATAATCGGAGCATCCTACACTCGTTTCTAAGCACCCCTCACGTTTCCCTTGGTTTATTTCTGCGTTTTAAGGTATAAATATGAAACCCTAACTATTGAATATCATATTAAGTGTTCTTATGATTGATTATTGCTAGAGGATGATTGATTATGTATTGGTTGTTGATATTGAGGATCATATGTGATTTTGAACGGTGAAAGATTGATGAATCGTTGATTGTTTGTAAACCCTAGAGGGTTGCTACTGATTTTCTATGATTAATTATGTGTATTACATGTTTTGGGTTATGTCGTATGCTTAGGATGCATGTTAGATGATTGTTTAGGCTTGCTGAGTTTTTGACAGCAGTGATTGTTAAGATTGAATGATGTGTAACTTGTTGAATATAAAAGCAAACTGAGCAAATTATGAGTCTACAAGGTAGTACTCTGAGTCTAGTTTTCAGAAAGTCCAACCACGCCAAATTTGGAGGTGTTTTGGTTGGTCAAACGATTTAATTGTGATTAAAGGTCAAAACTGGTCCTGGACAGATTGTAAGTGATGTTTAGACGACTGTAAATAAATGTTAATTTAGAAATTGGTTGAGGTTGTTAACACTAAAGGGTACTTTGTTGAGTCTAGTTTTCATAAAGTCCAAACTTGTAATTTTTGGACGTGTAAAAGTTAACTTTTATGATTTTACAAAAACGTTGTGCAAAGCTGAATTGTTAGACCGGCAGTTAGGTTGTTTTGTAAATATTATATCTCATGAACTACGAGACCAATTGGGTTGGTTCCACCTCTGGAAGTTGACTTGTTGAGTTAGAAACCTAACCCAAGTGGTCTTGAATTTATTGGATTTTTCGTTCAACGGGAATTTCAAATAACATTCTGTTGCACATGAATTTGACTGTTATGAGTTTGCTGTAATGATTTGGTTATTGTGAGAAACCTATGTGGAATAAAAATATAATAAAATATGTTCTGGAAACCTAAGACATATATGCTTTTGTGATGATTTTTGGTAAATTAATTGTAATGCTATGATCGGTGGAATAGACTAGTTTTTCAAGTAGAATTCTGCCGTTAAGAAACTAGCTGCTGAGTTTGTGAAAGTTGCATGAAACAACGTGATTGCTAATTGATTGTCATGATTTGACCAAATTGCCCTCGTGGGGAATAATTGCTAGTTAATTGTTATGGGTTGACCAAATTGCCCTTACGGGGAGTAATTGCTAGTGATGTTCATTATGAATACATGACACGTAAATAATTGCTTACACATGTAACGTATCACAACTACACTTGTTAAAGTCACACACGATTCACAAACGAAACACGAAACATGTTGTGTGCATAGGTATTATGTGCCGGGTCTAGAGACTCGATAATATTCCGACACTTAGAAAAATCTCTTTGTTGTTTTAGAACGCTAGAGAGAGTTTTTCTGTGACGCGCATCTTGGTGAATTATTTTGGGAATACTTCGCAAACAGTGAGTTTCACTTTCCCCTTTTAAACTTTTTAAACGCTTTTCACTTGGGGGAGATAACATACTCCGAAAACGCATTTAAGATTTTGTTAATATAGATTATATATCACTTGTAAAGACTAAGTGGCAAACGCGTTAACTTAAGTCCTTCATTCACATCGAACCGTTTAATATTGGATAATAGCGAGTCATTGTTGAGTAGTACTACTGGGTTTGACAAACCCCACCCAACGCTAAACTCGACTGGAGGTCGAGTGGGTGCAATCTTGGCTAAACACATACCATGGTCTGGATGACCCGGTGGCAAGGCAAATGATAAACAGTCAGCTTCGGTGTCGAACACTTAGTGATACTTGTTTTATAAGCTAGCTACCTATAGATATATAATTGACATAACACTATCTGGTAACGCAAAACGCTGTAACGCAAAACGCTTAACGCAAAACGCTGAACGCAAACGCTAAACGCTTTATTTTATATAAACTTGTGAACTCACCAACCTTGTGTTGACACTTTTAGTATGTTATTCTCAGGTAGCCGAGGCGGGCGCGCGGTTTAGGAACATGCATTGCTTGAAACACTTTTGACTATGCAAACTTATTTTTAACTGTTATCATTGGGTTTTAAGTCGTCCTGCGTGACGTAACATTGTTTGCTATGGTTTTACGCTTCCGCATTTAATTACTCGTAAACGTTTTCATGGTTTTGAAACTTTGTTTTATGGTTTGATTATAACTAATGAATCCGATCCTGTTAGTTCACACCCTCTGACGGTAAAACTCCGTTAGTGGATCTTGAGGGTGTGACATTGTGGCTGCTTTCCATCTACACCATCCTACCTGAACTCGATGGGTCACATCACTGTCTAATTCCCCATCGCTCTGAACAAATAATCCTAGATACTTGAACTTCGTTACCTGCGAAACCGCTTGCCCTTCAATGGTGATCTGGGCGTCCTCATTGTCCTTTACTCCACCAAAATCACAGTGGAGGTACTCCGTATCAGAGCGACTAATCCATAGATCTTTTGTCTCTAAGGTTGTTCGCCACTCCTCTAGCCTCCTGTTTAGGTCTTGTTTTCTCTCAGCAAGTAACACAATACCGTCTGCGAACATCATGCACCACGGGAGCGTCCCCTGAATCGACTTTGACAACTCATCCAAGACTACTGCAAAAAGAAACGCACTCAACGCTGACCCCTGGTGAAGGCCTACCTCTACGGGGAAGAAATCAGTATCCCCCACGGGCGCACGGACACTTATTGCACTCCTGGTATACATATCCATAATTATCTCTATATATTTTCTTGCGACTCCTCTACCATCCAAGCACTCCCAGAGTACTTGTCATGGCACGCTGCCGTGGCCCTTTTCTAAGTTAATAAACACCATATGCAGGTCACGTTTCTTCTCCCTATACTTTTCCATCAATCTTCTTAAAAGGTGTATTGCCTCTGTGGTGGAACACCCCGGCATGAAGCTAAATTGGTTCACTGTAACCTGAGTTTCCCGTCTAAGTCTAACCTCAATAACTCTTTCCCATAGCTTCATAGTGTGGCTTAGTAGTTTGATTCCTCGGTAGTTACCACAGCATTGGGCGTCGCCTTTGTTCTTATAGATAGTGTCACACCCCGACCAAAGGCGGAACATGCCGGGGCATAACGTATGGATTGGACAATAGCTCAAAAGACACTAATTAAAGTGACAATAATTATTTAATTCATTAATATCAAAACAAGTACACAATTATAATAATCATAACAATTACATCATATTTATTGTTTGGATAAATATCCTAAGTTGAAAAAACTAATATTCTTCAATTTTGATTAATGTAAATTACTTGTACCTCTAGCATGTATAAAAATAGAGTTTGTCAACACGAATGTTGGTGAGAATACATAAGTTTTAGTTGAGATACATATATAGATAAAAACCCCAATTCATATGTTAATGTTGAGCATCACAATTCCCATGAAAAATGTAAACAACTAAATAGATATTGACCCGTTCCTATTGATACGAAATCGAAGTACTTGGGTAAGTGTATGATCATACTAGATGAGGATAGATGAGGATGAGATACCAACCACCAAACATAAAATAAACAATTAAGCACATAGAGCATTATCATAGAGCATGCAATAATCACACATAAACATATATTGAATTGTGTTATGAATAGACGAATAAATAAAAATGAGTAATTTAAATAGGGTATACATGCCACCCCCAAAATATAGAAGATGAAAAAGGGGGATATGTAAACTCGCCTCAATAAGAAGGCGATTACGCAAACACTGAATCGAGTAGTAAATGACGCGGAAAATCACAATGGGTTATCCTACCAAGTATATATAGAGGTGCGCTAGGGTTAATCACTAACTTAAACGATACAGGTAATTAATATAATTTGGGGGTTTAGGGTTTATGATTAAATTGGGAAACATTAAGGGTTTAGTTTCAAAACATTGGCTCAGTGAAGCTGTCAGATTATATATTTTTTATAATTTTATAAAACACTTTACCTTAACATGACTATATTAGAATTAAATGACAAGAAACATATGACCAATTGTTTATTCAATTATAAATGTGAATGACCCTTTTCTTTTATTAGTTTATATTTAAACAATTGGTTAACGAGATTCCAGATTGTTAAATAACTAATTCATTTTTTTAAAAAAGAAATAAAAACATTAATTAATGTATCACCATCAAAATAATAAATAATAATTCAAAAAAAACTATATATGTTAAGTAGTTTGTTTAGTGGAAAAGTGAACAGAGCTCTGCACCGATGATAATAATAATAATAATAATAATAATAATAATAATAATAATAATAAACATTAAAACATTCTTGCAGGAGCCCGTCTTCAAACTCTCTGGTTCAAAGTTCGTGAACGATAAAAATGGGTTATTAAAGAAACCTTAGTTTTGATTCCCGAATTGAGACGAATATATAGATGGTATATTTACCTCAAATGATGCACAATTCGACTAATGTGGAGCCTCACCGGAGTAACGGAGGCGGCGACAAAGCGACTAAATTGAGAACAAAGGTGGGCGGATGAGTGAAGGTAAAGTTTAACGGTGTCTGTCATCCATAGGAAGAGCATTCCTGAGGAATCTCCAGAAGAAGAGAATCAACCGAGGAAGCCACTGGTTCCATAATAGAGACCACCAAGGACTTTTCTGGCCATGAATTCTGGGAAAATGCCAATAGGAAGCAGAGGAGAAAAGACCTGAAGGGGAATGATGCCAAACTAGTCTATCTGGGATGTCAGAATCTAGAGAGATATCTTACAAAATAGATTGAGCCTCTGTGGATAAGCTAGGCAGAACTAAGGTAGAAAAATCAGTAGATTGAATAACTTCTCTAAAAGGAGTATTAAGATCCACATTCTGTATAGAAAAAAGCACCAGCACCCCGGTTAGCCATGCTCAAGCTGATGTTACCAGCACCTACCACCCAATGAGAGTTGCCCAGAATGGTACTAACATGAGGGAAAACATTTGTGCCTAAAAACCGACCCAAAGCTTTAGTATTTAAAGGGTTAAAACGTGTTACACAATTTTGGCAAGTCCGCCATTTCTGTCGATGATAGGAACTCAAATAGGAAGCTTCGACAGGTTATAAAGGCATGATTAATATCACGAAATTTGTGGATTGTGATATCGAGTTAAATGGAGAAATAAGTTTTAGTCATTTTGTGACTTAAATTAAGTTTTAAATGATTGCCGGAAACGCGTCATGGAGGCCGGAATTTATGCTGGTAAACGAACGTGAACATAGATAATGTGATGAAAACTTTTGACTTTCATGAATTTACAAATTAGACCTTCGACCTAACTAATTTAACATTAACTCAAAATATCTTTTTTTTTCTTTCTTTTTTTAAGGTTTTGAAAATCAAAAGGGTCAGGTTTTGGGTTTGAAATTTGACAAATGTTACAGTATTTACAGCTTTTTGGAAATTTCGTCCCGAAATTAAAGAAAAACCATAAAAAAGGAAAAACAAATAAGTGCCAGGTGATTTTTTTAAAAAAAAATAATAATAACACAGACTTTCGACTGATCCGAATAACGCTACAAACGGAAAACATGATAAGGACGCTTATATATAGGATGTACCAGCGGCGTATCCACCATGCCCTTATCACATCGATATTTGTACCGTTACCCAAAATCATTCTAGAATCTGAGTTATAACACACAACTATATTCGTTATGAGTTTCATGCGAGGACTTTGATAATTATGCGTGAACTCATAATTATTTAGGTTGTCGCATGATGCACATAGTTCGTCTCGTTGTGCGGGTTCGAAAAACAAGGTATATGAAAAAAAACTTTTTAAGTCGATAAATAAATGGAACTATCTGAGCAAGATCAATAAAAAAATAAATAAATAAATGAGTGAAATTTGATTAGCATAAATAGCTAGTAACAATTTTGCAAAATAAAACGAAATTACTAAGTTAATCGTCAAAAGTAATAATAACTAAATTAAATAAATAGATAAAGGGAATTTTGAAATTTAATAAATAGAAATACTTAGGATGACAACAAAATTTACGAATAAGTATTCACATAGACAGGTTCATATAACAAACGAATTACATGATTAGAGAAATATAATAACATATGAGGCTCGAAATCAAGATTATAAAATCGGATGAGAAAAGAGTACCGTGAGAATGAGGTGAGTTTGGAGGGTTTGGGTAGCCATGTATTAAAATATCGAAATAAAATTTGTACATGTGACTCCTATTAGATAAATATGTACAACACATGTTCATAGTCCCAATTTCCAACACGTTTGTAGGAAATCGGTCATAGGTAGTTTATGATACAATTACGGTACTATTAGATAGTTATGCACATCACCATGCACATAGTCCCGGTAAATAACCGGTCATAGACCACCTAAATCAAGATAATAAATTGTATAGCATTAAATAGTGCACTAAACGACATAATAGAAATAATCGAGAGATTGAATACCATTATAAATAACCAAAATTCTCATTTATAACAAAACTCGAGATTTAATGAAGTTAATACATTAGATTTAAATGAAAAGAACTAAATAAAAGAAACGTCTTTTGCGTAGCATGTCTTCATAAAGAGTTATGAAGACATGCTACGCAAAACTACTATCGAGCCGGGGGTCTCACCGGAAGCAGCCTCTCTATCCTTATGGGGTAGAGGTAAGGCTGTCTACATCTTACCCTCCTCAGACCCTACTATAGCTTTGCTATTGGTGGGATATACTGAGTACGATGATGATGATGATGTCTTCATAAAGAGTTAGGCTTAGACTTGGGAACCGTTGATGTAACACACTTGTCCTTAAGCACCTTGAGTAGCTTGGTTAACTTGAGGTTGGTTGATTGGGATTTGGTTGACTTGAATTGGTTGGGCTTGAATTACTTGGATGGGTTGATCTTGGATTGGTTGAAGTTGATTTACTTGGGCTTGGTAAGCATGATATTGAGTGGTTTGAGTTGGGTAGGATTGAATTTGGTTCATCTGTGCGAGTCTTGGGCATGAATTGCGAAAATGGCTAGGGTCTCCACAATTGTGACAAACTCTAATAGTTGAGGGTGCTTGAGTAAACGGTTGAGCATAAGGTAAAGTTTGGGGTTGGGTAAGAGGTGTGGTAAATGGTTGCATCATGAGTTGGTTGCGTTCACGACATGTGGTAAAGAGGTGACCAAATCGATTGCAGTGGGTGCATTGTCGACACTTGAGGTTAGGCGAATGGTGAAAGTTACACGTATCACATAATGGGTGGGGTCATGTGTAGGGCTTCTTGGTGGGTTGGGTTTGCGATTGGGCCAAGACATAGTTTTGGGAATTGGACTTTCTTTTATTGTTGCGGTAGTGGGGAAAGTTGTGCTTGAAGGTTTCGGGCTTAGAAGACTCAGGTTTGGCAGATTCTGGCTTGGGTTCTTTGGTGGGCTCGGATGCAGGCTTATCATTGGGCTTCTTAGAATTTTTCCGCGTCAAGGTCCCGGCCTTAACGTGGTTTTCGGTGAGGGTACTGGCTAAGGTGATGGCATCATGGAGGGTTTGAGGGTCACGACTTAGGACGGAATCTTGGATTTGCATAGGCAAACCCGAGATGTACTTGTCGATTGAACGTTCAAGGGGAGTGACCATGTGAGGAATGAGAAGGCTCAGTTCATGGAAACGGTCGTTATAGATGGCGTCATTTCCACTTTCTTGTTTCAAATTCCAAACTTCTCTTCCAACATACGAAGCTCATGTTTCGAGCAAAACTTATTGAGCATGAGTTTCTTGAGGTCATCCCATGGCAAGGCCATGGCAACCTCAGCACCAAGCATGCGTTTCTCATCGTTCCACCAATTGAGGGCATTCTTCTTGAGCATACTCGAGGCGTAAGTGGTTTTCTTGTCCTTAGGACATTCACAATGGAGGAATATGCTCTCCATTTCTTCGAACCATTGGAGGAGAATGGTAGCACCATCGATACCGAAGTATTCGGGCGGGTTGGCACTCTTGAATTGTTTGAGGGGGTAAGCAATTGGGTTCGGAGTTGTGGATGATGAAGAAGCATTCACAGTTTGCAATTGAGAGATGATCGTTGGGAGGGATTCGATGATGCCTTTAGCAATGCGGGACGACATGTTGCGGACAGAGTTGCTGGTGTGACGGTTACGGTTGATAAGGCGGGAAGAAGACATGCTATAGTGATGACACGTGAAAAATTTATTATGTTTTTGGAAAAAAAATTTGTATAACTATGTGAAATTTCGAGTTTTGTGAAAATTCATGAGAATACAAAATAAAATTTTAATAACCTTAACTTAGAGTATTGATGAAATTGATAATTTGAGAAAATATTCATTCTTAACAAGAAAGAAAAAATTTAAACAAAAATCTCATCGTTGATATAAGAGTGTGATCGTCACAAGACAACGTTTGATACAATGAGGGTGGCAGATTCGGGTACGTTTTGTGTGATATGCTTTGGCCTAATAAGTTCCACACCCTTACCGAACACTCCAGGAAGGAAACCAGGTCTCGCGGTTGATTGAGATTTATGCGCATTTCACTTCCTTAGGCTCGCAAGCCTTGGTGTCAAGGGTTCGGTAAACAAGTGTGTCCCTCTTACAGTTACTACATATCCATCCCACGAATCATCCTCAAGGAGGGAGGTGAAAAAGGCGGGATTTCTTAAGGAATTTCCCATTTTTTTAAAAAACAAAATCGTCCTAAAGTTTTGAAAACAAATTTGAGAGTGAGGCATAGCCTCGGATTAAGTGTGTGATTTTGTGTACAAGAATAATATTAAATCATTAAATAATATTTAAGCTGCTACAGTCAATAATATAATTCAGGGTGCAAACACGTAAAGGCATATCACGTATAGGGACCCTAAGCATGCTACTAAGCCGTTAAATATAACCAGGTTATAGCCTTCGGCTCTGATACCAATCTGTAACATCCAGCCCCTCGCACCATCAATATTGTTTGCTCTGCCCACGAAGAGCTCATGGATTTGTTTTTGGTTGCCCAGATGGAGAATTTCTAGCAGGTCACCCATCCTAGTACTACTTCCACCTAAGCACGCTTAACCGTGGAGTTTTCATGTGCTCCACAGCCAACGCGTTTTGGGCTAAGTTGGCTGTGGAGCACATGAAAACTCCACGATTAAGCGTGCTTAGGTGGAAGTAGTACTGGTATGGGTGACCTCCTAAGAAGTCTTCATCAGGGCAACCAAAAACAAATCCGTTCTCTCCCAAACATATTATTAAACAAAGTACCACATGACTCCTTTCTCTCCCAAACATTTCCACGCCTCGATGGGTATGTTGTTTGGGCCAACCGCCTTAGCCATTCCCATTTGTATTAAATATTAGATAACCCATTTGTATTAATTTCTATTAATTATATTATTAAATTTTTCATAAATAACTTGCAACCTTAGAATTTCTTACTATTAAAATAATTCTATATTAAATTAAAAAAGACCTCCTAATAAATGCACCCCTTTATTATATCTTATAACTCATGACTCATTTAATTCGAATATTTCATGACTCGTTTATTAGTTATATGAAATAATTGATAAATGATAATTGATGATTCATGTTCTTATCGTATGATTTTGTAAATGGTGACATTCGTAAATTTTTGAACCCGAAATTTAAGGCCCCGTTACCGGTAGCCCTACTCTAATGTTGGATTTACACATAAACGCGGTTCTAAATATCAGAGTTAATAAAAACTTTCGCGGAATAATATAAAATTCAACCATTCACTACAACATCCATAACATAAAACATAGCATTTCAAACATCACGACAATCTCCAGATGCCAGCCTTTTCGGATCTTGCCATGTGTCTTCCTCAAGCCAACTGCCTCAGTCAATTAGCCTGCGTGCATACTAAAAGTCAGCTACGCTGAGTGAATTCTAGTTAATCATACAACATACAATACATTCACATACTAGCATATGCACCCGGAGGTACATACCTTCATATCTTCTTACACACTTACTTACATACGTAATTTCACTCTTTCTTTTGTACTTACATACTTTCATTCATACACATACGTTTTAAAGAGCATTCCGCCCTATAACCTTCGCCGATATTATTAGGGTCGGTCCCCTACATTCTCCGATATTATTAGGGTCGGTTCCCTACATTCACCGATATTATCAGTGTCGGTTCCATTCATTCTCCGATACTATTAGGGTCGGTTCCCTACATTCGTACTACTATAACATACATGTCATGTACATACCTTTCTTGACAATATGTGCAATCTCCGAAGAGCGTTCACATACCATCAACATATCATACATACATTGTTCATACATCATCTATATATTCATACATACATCATTCATACGTCACACATATCAATCATACCTTTAACTACCACTTGACGGCACGTGCAATATCCGAAGATCGTTCACACACCGTCAAGCAATTATCATACATAAATCATACAAGGCATACACTTATCACGTAAGGTAAGTGTAATAATTATCACATCGAGTATGCACACAGCCCCGAAAACATAACAAGGAAGTGGGGCTAGAAACTCACCTCAATGTGGTTGTGTTCACCGTTTACAGTTATTCCCTTCTTGAGCTGTGCACGACTAACTGTATAATAATTATACGTATCAATAAACTATCATTACACATGTTGTCTTTCTAGTTTAATTATTACCCTCAACGAACGGGATTCCGGGGGCAGTGCCCCTGGCAGCGGGGTTCTAGGGGCAGCAGCCCCTAGCGGGGTCCAAGGGGCAGAGCCCCTGGCTGGGGTTAAGCTACTTTTATTTCTAATAACTGTCTTAACACATTTTCCATTAGGATTTTGAATCATTAAATAATTTGCTACTTAAAAGTCCAAGGGCTTCTTTGTAATTAAATCATTCTTTTTAAGTCCAAGGACCATTCTGTCATTCTGTTAAACTCTTAATTCGTTACTGGTTCATAATGAATTGGCTTATCTTAGCGAACTGGTTCCTATAAGGAATTGAACCCTTAACGAACTGGACTCCTTAACGAATCAGTCCATATAGCGAACCAGTCCAAGTAGCGAATTGGACCCTCTAATTCGTTATTTCTTTTAACGAACTAACTATCATGATTCCAGGGTAATTCGCTACCCTTTCCCTTAACGAATCAGATACGAACTAATGCTAGTTCGTTATGCCCCCCATACGAATCAACTAACGAATTGCCTTTTAGTCCGTTAGATTCCCATAGCGAAGTAGGGTTAGGTCAGGGAATGTCAGAACATTCCCTGACAACCTCGTACATGTTTTTCCGGCGGGCCATCGCCGAAAAACCGTGTTTTCACCGGAAAAACGAGATTCTACTCGTTTTTCCACCGTTTTTCGTCCCGTTCGATCCAGATCTGAGCTAGGGTGATCCCTAAGCTCATCTTAGGTTCGGTTTATACCCGATTCCACCCGTATCTCGTGACTTAAACGGTATAACGATGTCGGCTCGTCGTTTCGTGACTATATCTAACGAGTTTAAGCTCATACAACAAAATACTATCATACCTTGGGTCGGGGTCGGTTTTCTCTTCTATATTTCGGCTAGAGAGAGAGCAAGATGAGAGAGAGCTTAGTGTGTGTTTTTGTGATGTATGGAATGTGTGTAAAATGAGGGAATTAATGGTGATTAAGGTTTATATATTTAGGGATCATGGGCTTAAGCCCATGGTCTTTCCTTCTTTCTTTCATACCCAAGTCCATAACCCATATCCATTCACCCAACACTAGACCAACTCATAATCTATTCATTTAAACCGATAACGACCCACTATGAAATAAACGAAATTTATTTTATTATTAGAACCAAAAGTAGGATGTTACACGAAACCTTACCCGTTCCAATTTTTGGTAAACCCTAAAATTTAATGTTTTTATACGAGTATCTAAATAGTAAAACGTTTTTTTTAAATTTTGTAAACTTATACTCTTTATGAGAGGCTGTTTAAACTTGTGCTTATGACATAATTATAGCATGTTAATTATTAATAATGGTTTAAATTATTTTTCTTTCCATATTCTAATAATGGTTAAATAAGCTAATAATTAGAAAATATGCTTTTCAAATTTAATATTTAGTTATGTTATAATTAATAATTTTTGTATATTGAGAATTATTCGTAATATTGGATGATTGTTATAGAGTAAGTGATTTATATCACTAAATGAAAATTCAAGTAAAGTTAAAACATAAGTCGGTTACGATTTATAGATAACTTAAAAAAGTTGAATTGTAGGAAAAGTTATAATAATTATTGCATTCATTCAAATTTAAATTAGAATGAACTAAATTGTCGGTTCACTACAAAAAGTTTTGACTATCTTATGAAACTAATTAATAATTGTCATTATTAGCCTTAAAAACATGTTTTCTTTAGATTCTTTTTAATGCCGACTTATCCTCTTTATATGGAACATTGAACAGTGAATAACTATTAAACCAAACCTTAATTTTTACATAACATCATTCTAGGGTGTCCGCATCAATGTCATATCATTGCTAAGTCACCTATTTCCTTTCCGATTATTGCTAAATCATCACATACACCTTATTTAAACCTAAAGATTTTCCAACCCTAACCATTTTACTCTCTCTCTCTCTCTCTCTCTTGGCTTATTCCTCCACCATCTCCTATATTCCGGTAATGGCCGATTTTGTTATAGGTTTTTCTGGTAAGGTTATATTGTTTTCCGGTAAGGTTTTATATTTATTTTAATTGTTATATGATTTTTTTTATAATATCTTTATGTTGTAAATCAAAATCCAAGATTGAATTGATATGTTGAAGTTATTGCGGTTTTCTTGTAAGGTTTTATACTTATATTAATTTTTATATTATTTTGTTATAATATCTTTAGGTTATATATCAAAATCCAATATTGAACTGATATGGTGAAGTTATTACGGTTTTCTGGTAGGGTTTTATATTTATTTTAATTGTTATATGATTTTGTTATAATCTCTTTAGGTTGTATATCAAAATCCAAGATTGAATTTAAATGCTGAAGTTATTGCGATTTTTCGGTAAGGATTTATTTGATATTATATCATACTATTCCTAATGTTATTCCGGTAATTATATTTCATACTCTAATTGATACTCTTATCATATTATTCCGGTAAAGTTTTATATCAATTACAATTATTTTTGTTTTCCGGTTTTGTTTGTATTAATATTACTTATTATATGATTATTTCTTATAATCTCTTTAGGTTGTATATAAAAATCGAAGATTCAATGGAGATTTTCACTATTTTGTTTTTCGGGTAACACGATTCAAATTTTTCGGTTGTAAATTATAACATCAATTTTACATTTTTTCACATAACTCAAATCTTACATAATTTATAATTTATTTCTTATGTGATATTAATATTAATATTTAGTTTTATCATTTCAGGTTATTGTCCCCAACTTGGTATAACTAATTAAATGGATTGAGGATTGTTTGATAAGATGTCTTTTATTTTATTTGTGTTTGATATTGATGTATATTTCTGTTAGTATTCATGTATTTATTTATTTTTCACAATTTTTGTAATTAAATTGATTATTATATAATCCGGAAATGAAATTTAGTTGATTATTCTTTAAGACATTAAATTCTCTATAGTACGATAATCAATCTTATATTGATGTTGGTTAAAGTCCAATTAAATCACCAATGTCAACGCAATTTAAAACATTATTATATTTTCCAGTATTATCTTACTTTACATTTTTAAATTTATACACAAACCCATATATATATATATATATATATATATATATATAACTGAATATCAAAATCCAATTCTCACCATTTATATGAAATTTACAAAAATATGTTATAGAGTTTTACTTTCACCATTTGTTAAAAAATCGAATTTGAATAAATTAACAATTTGACTCAATTTGACCATTATATTGAATAGGTTTAAATAGCATTTACATATTTATATATAATTATTATTCCTAATTTGACTAATGTTTTTTAACCCTTTTAAATTTTTGAATACTATCCATAATTATAAACCCATTTCATAATTATTCAATATTCATGCCTTAAATAAAAAAAAAATTAGTTTCATCTAAATATTAAAAGTTATTATGAAATTTAATGTCATTTTCAACTAAATCCCTTAAGTGAATAATAAAAAATATTTATTTAAACCATTTTTAAATTCGAATTCTTGACCACTTGTAACATCATAGAATTTTCGTATTTAATAAAAGAAAGTCGTGTTTAGTTATTGGGTCTAAATAATTAATTAGTATTAATAAAGATCATGGACTTGGACTAATTAAGATGGATTAAAGGGAATGGGCCTTAGGTCCATGGGCTTTAGGGGATATAAATATCCTCCTAAACCACCCTAAAACCCTAAATCCTCATTTCATTCCATCATAATCTCTTCACACTCCAAACACACACACACACACACCACCTTATACGCGGCCGAGAGAGTGAGAGGTGAAACCCGAGCAAGAAAACGCGATTCAAGATTTTTACAAGATCCAAAGTTCATAATCTAGCTAACCGAGACCAAAACGAAAACGTAAAGGTATGATTTCGATCTTAAAGTTCATGTTTTTATAGACGGTTAGCCTTGAAACTTGAAACTATAATAGATCGGGTCTAAGCGAAACGTAAAGTAACGAACTTGATGCTGAGACGAACCTAACGAACTCATAAACAGGTACGGTTAGTTTAAGATAAACCGTAGATCTTGTATTGAACGTTTTTGAACTTAAAGGTCCAAACTTTATGTCTTTCCGGGCCAAGTTTTACCCGAAAAAGACCATAGGAATGATCGCGGGTTGGTTAGAATCATATCCAAGAATTTCACGTTGTAACAGAGATGATTATGGAGGGGTTAAGGACGAACAGGGGTGCAGCTAGGCAACTTCGCCACAGCTAAGCTCGCTGCTGTTAACTTCGCCCCCCAGTAAGTTCGCCCAGCAACTTCGCTAAGCATTGCAAGTTCGCCAGTCCTTAAGTTCGCCTACTGTGAACTTCGCCTAATACAAGTTCGCTTACATAAGTTCGCTGGTGGCCAACTTCGCTACATGCTAAGTTCGCTTTTATATAACTTCGCTTGTATATAAGTTCGCTAAATGTTAAATTCGCTTAATATTAAGTTCGCCAAAAGTTAAGTTCGCTGAGAAATGAATTAAAATCCTAGTGAAAAATGTGTTAGGACAGTTAATGAATTAACCCCAGCCAGGGGCTCTGCCCCTTGGACCCTGCTAGGGGTTGCCGCCCCTAGAACCCCGCTGCCAGGGGCGCTGCCCCCGGACTCCCGTTCGTTGTGGGTAATAATTGAACTAGGATGACGATATGGGTAGAGATAGTTGATTGATACGTGTAATTGTTATACAGTTAGTCGTGCGCAGCTCAAGAAAGGGATTACGATTAACGGTGAACGTAACCGCATTCAGGTGAGTTTCTAGCCCCATTTCCTTGTTATGTTTTCGGGGCTGTGTGCATACTCGATATGATAGTTAATACACTTACCTTAAATGGTAAGTGTATTCCATGTATGATTTATGTGATAGATATTATGTTATGATTGTGAATGAAAGCTTGTCGATACGTGAACGATCTTCGGATATTGCACGTGTTGACAAGGGAGGTATGTATATGAAAGATGAATGTGTATGATATAAATATATGTAAGATATATGAGTATGTAATAACGAATAAAGAAAGTATATGTATGAGTATGTAAAGATAGTACGAACGAAGATGAAGAAAGAGGGATCAGACCCTAATAATATCTGAGATAGAGAAGACGGGATCAGACCCTTATAATATCTGAGATAGAGAAGTAAAAAGGGATCAGACCCTAATAATATCTGAGATAGACAAGAAAGGGATCAGAACCTAATAATATCTGAGATAGACAAAGGAAAGAGGGATCAGACCCTAATAATATCTGAGATAGAAAAGGAAGGGATCAGACTGTAATAATATCTGAGATAGAATGGACAATAAATATATAAAGTATGAACTTAATAAAGTATGTACCTATGTATGAAAGTATGATATGTATGAACTTAATAAAGTATGTACGTATGTATGATATATAAGTAAATTAGTATAGTAATTATCATGTATCTTCGGATTCATGATTGAAGGTAAGTGAATGTATTGTATGATGTATGATTAACTAGAACTCACTCAGCGTAGCTGACTATTACTAGGCACGCAGGTGAGTAGGATGCGACAGCTGGCGTGAGCGGGACACATGGCAGAAGAATAAAAGTCTGTCATCTGAAGACTCTTTTATGTTTTAAAAGTTATGTTTTAATTTCGAAAGACAAGAAGAATGTTTTAAGACATGTTTATGATTTGATATGTAATGTTTTATGAAAGTTTTATATTCCGCGTAAAGTTTTTAATTAACTTTGATTTTAGAACTGCGTTTATGAGTAAATCCAACGTCCAATGTGAGGCACCGGTAACGGGGCCTTACACCAGTTATATGCAATTTACAAAAATATGTTATACAGTTGGACTTTGACCATATTTTCACAAACCGAATTTTAAAAGGTTAACCATTTGATTGAATTTGACTATTTTTTATTATTATGATTTGACTCTAATTTTGGTAAATTTGGACATTATTATAATTTTAATAATAATAATAATTTATTCTCATTTCTAATTATGTTTTTTTTTTAAAAAAAAGTTAAATAATTTATACTATATTATCAATACATTTGTTCTCATTGTTCTCATCAATTTATATATTGATGTAAACTTATATGTATTTAAACGAATTTCAAATTAGAATTCTCAACATTTATATGAAGTATCAACAAACATTATTTGACTAATTCTCAGTTATATCTAAAAGATTTTCATAATTTCCAATCTCAGGAAAGTTTTCATTTTTTTATTACACCAATATATAATTATGTTTAAATGTCAAGATGCGGGCCTAAAATAAACCACACATATTTTCGATAATGTAGGTCATATTTTATCTTTATGTTTCTTATTTATGTTCGGTCATTTGATTTACCGCACCCGTCTCGAAAACCGTGTCAAGATCAAAACCGTCCGGTGGTCGTTTTGGGACCTACAATTGGTAACAAAGCGGGTCAAATCTTATGATTCAACTTTGCTCTTGATATTCGGGTTATATTTCCGCTATTACCCGAACCGAGACGTTAAAATCCGTTGAAGTTTGAAAATAAAGTTTCTAGATCTAGAAACAAAGATGGAAATAAGGTGGGAAATAAGTGTGTTTGAAGCATTCTCCTTGTAGATCTGGATGTTTGGGATCTACAAGTGCTGATCCTGGTGTCTCGGGAACCGTTTTCTGGCGGTAGTGGTGGTGGCTGCGTTTTTCCGGCCATAGTGTTGAGTGGTGGCCACGGTGAACGAAAAAAAAAACAAAGAAAGAAAGAAAAGAGGGTTGCGGAGAGTGGCTGGCCGGAATTCGTTTTTCCAGCGAGCTTGATGGCGGTGGAGATCCGGCGGCGGTGGCAGGTGGCAGATGACAGCTGGAGTGGCCGGAGATGGAGTGAAAGAAGCCGGCGATGGTGGTGTTGCCGAATTCGTCTTTCCGGCAAATGGTTACTTGAAGGCAGCCAGTTGTGAAAATGGTGGCGGCGGAAATGATGTAGGGTGACGACTATGTGGCCGAAAGCCGTTTTTCCGGCAGCCAGTCACCGGATTCCGGCGGTTTTCCGGCTGGTCAGATCTGGACACAACATGGATGACGGCTGATGCTTGTTGAAGTGATGCTAGGGTTTGCTACTAGATACTTCTTTATGTTGTCTTGGGCTTGGGCTGGATTTTTACCAAAGATGGTATGGGCTAGGCCTCCTTCTTCAAAGTTGATAGATTTTATCTTGGGCCTGGGGTGTTGGGCTAGGCCTGCTCAAGAGATTGATGGATCAGATTGGGCTGATTATTTATCTACATATGGTCTAAGTTCCTTGGGCTGTTGGGTATGGGCTTACAGATGGTTTGTGAGCCCGTTGAATTTATCCACTTTGTCTAAGCCATTTGGAGCCGATTCAAGCCGAAATAATTATTGTTCGAAGTTGACCAACTGAAGAAAGTCAAATGTGTTCGGGTTTTCATCATTGTTGGACCGTGTTCAAAGCATGTTATTTTCGAGGCGTTCGAGAAGTTGAGGAACTTTGAACAAAATGGATACGAATTTGAACTTAAAAGAGGAAATAACAAGCTTTGTTCATTTGATCGTTATCCTCGATAGTTCTTCTGAACCTATACTGCTTGAAGATCCGAGATGGATAAAGAAGCGATAACTCCTTCATGAATGTATTAGGTGGATCATACCTTTAGGGGGTGATTGAAGAAGCTTCGGCTTTATCGGGTTGATTCGTGAAGATGCGAGACACGGTTCGACGATGTTTTGATATCACAAGCCAAGGGGGTGATTGTGAGGCCAATATTTGTGACTTGCGATATCAAATTGTGAAATCCGTTATATATTTAACGGTCAAGTAAATAATTAAAGTCGGCGAGGAAACCAGACACGAGACGAGAGCTTCGGGAACACGCGTTTAGCTTCAACGGGATTAGGCTTTTAGAATGTTTGTATTTGGCTATATATGCCTTATGTATTTCATTTTAGTGAGTGTTGTAATATGTAAATCACCACCCAAGGGGAGCTCACCTTGGGTGGGTCGGTTCTAGTTTAATATATCAAATCTTTTAACCGAAAAAAAAACCGAACTTGGAAGGAAGAAAGGTGTTGGTGTTGAGAGAGTATTAAGTTACTTGGATAATATGTTTTTGTGAAAGGGTTAGGTTTGGTGTATGAGATACACACACCTTATATATGTGTGTGTCTACTCATACACCTATTTCATTAATATTGCCCAATGGGCTCCAAATACAAAGGCCTCGGGCCCAATCATACAAACGTAAACGAATAAACAACGTAAACGTACACTAGTTACAAATACAAAAGACTACCAATGAAATGGACCTTATAATCTCCCTCTAGTCTTTTGTATTTGGTTTATTTCCTTCTCACCACTCGCACTTGGACTCATAGTCGAATACATCGTCGTGATCTTCTTCAAATGGTTGTTTTTCAACAAGTAATCTGGCAAACTTGTCGAGCTTTCCAACGATGGCGTCCGTGTTGTCACGACGAACATCTTCGACTGTACAGAGGGGTGACTCTATTATCTTCTTGAGATCCTGGAGTCCAAGTTCTACCAATTCAAGCTCATCAAATAACATGAGCTCATGACTGCGAGTGCAATGTACGATAACTTCGCCGTATTCGTTGTCGAATTCCCATGCAATAAAGTCGTGAAGAAACTTCAACCTCGTTCACATGCTTCCCATCCTACTCATGCTGTAGAATTTGGTTTCTTTTCTTGAGTTTCTTCGAACAGGTGCAGCAACATGAGTGACAACATGTTTATTATCGGCTGGCTCAAGATTCTCCCTAACTGGTGTATCGGGATCAGTAGAATAATTGATGCCATCATCACTTTCATCATTATTTTCATCCACGGCTTTCTCGAACAGAAGGAATGGTTCCTGCAAAAGAACAAACATTTAGTAAAGAGTCGAGCTCAGCCTACACCGCAGCCTCCGATTCCCTCGTTTTCTCAGCCTCCTTTGACGACTCAGCATCAACCGTCTTATTTCCGGTAGCCTCACCGCTACCAATTCCACTACCAGTACCATCACCACGAGTATCATCATAGCTATCATACTCATCCTCATCCTAGTCATCTCTATTCTGACTCATCATCGTCTCCATCTTGCACTTTTCAAGATATATTTTATCGGGTCAATACTTAACAAACAATGCAATGAGGACCTTGTTGTAAAAAAAACCCATTTTGACTAAATACTTAAAAGTTAAATTAAAATTTTAAAAATAAAAATAAAATTTTAAAATAAGTTTTAAGTAAAATAAAGTTTTAATGGTTTAAATTAAAATAAAACAGAAAATGAAACTTTTTAGACAAAAAGGAAATTTATACAAAATTTAAAAGAAGTTTTAAAATAATTACAAAGATGAAAACAAAAGTAAAATAACTTAAGAAATAAGAATAAAATAAGATAAAATTAAATAAGTTAGAAGTAAAGATAAAATTAAAAATAAAAAGTTGAAAGTAAATGAAAAAAGATAAAATAAAATTAAAAGAAATACAAGTTAAACTAATTTTAACATGTAAAATAAAATAAAATAAAAACTTAAAAATGAGCTAAAATTAAAAATAAGTAAGGAGAATATTAATATTATATTAATTATATTAATTAATTTACCAAATTTCATTAATACTTGTTTTTGGTGAGAAAGATCACAACATGGAATCATATTGTCTATAGCGTCCTAGATCACACTTCTATTTGGATATTATTATGCCAACAACCCAAAGTCGATTGTAGATATATTGGTCCACTTTAAACTTAACAAGTATTTTGATTTCACCGTGATACGTTAATGTATAGTTAGGCACAATACTTGTGTGGTCTCTTGTTAATCCAACATGTTACAAACTCCATCATACCTCGGGCATAGTTTGTGTTCATCAGTATCACCCCGGATTGACTCCGACCTCCTAATGATTGATCAAAACATTTTGAGCTTCAGAGACTTTTTGCAAACTTTTCTTTCAAACAATATGCAAAGGTTGAACCATGGACTTACTAGCCTTGTTGACTTATGCCTTCATATAAGGTTTTTAGGATTTACTTGTTTGCCCCACATTACGTGGTTCTAATATACCCCTTTTTGTTTGATAAAATTATCAACATTTTTGTTGTTGATTTTTGAATACTTTTTGAGTATTTTGCAGTTTTTCTGCTTTTTCAATAATTTATGATGTTTTTCAATATTTGAAGCTAAAGCAAGAAATAATTTTCCATTGAGACCAATCACTAACGGGCTCGTGTATGGCTGACTAATAACATTTTTGCCTTCATCAATATGACTTATTTTGGAGTCGGCAACCTCTTCATAATAGTGTAACCACTAGCAAAGGCAGATACTTAAGTTTATATCACTATGATACTTACTTATCTGTTAGGCCTCTACACATCAAGTAATGATCTTGTTGGCTTTTAATCTACTCTTTTCATGTGCTAGGATCACCTAAGACAATTTTCTATCATTTTTCAAAGGTCGGATCGATTTCTCAAAATTTTCTTGTATTTTAATATAATCTGACTCCCTTTAAGCAGGAGCTCCCTCTAAACGAGAGATTATATTTTTAAGTCTTTTTCAGATTTTCTTACATAAAATAATAATATAGAATATTTTTGGAAAGTCAAGTGACTTAATTTTTGTTTTTCTTAACAAAGGTAAAATCTTTTTTGTGAGTTATACTTAACTCAACCCATTTCTTCCTCTAAAATTGTGACATATTTGGAAAATATTTACAATTTTTATATATAAAAAGAGAAAAGAAATTTGAAGATAAAATAAAAGGAAAAAATTTAATTTAGAAATAAAATGAAATGAAAATTAAAAAGAAAATTAAACAAAATAAAAATAACATCAAAGTTTAAAATTTTAAAACTTTAAATTAAAAATAAAATAACATTATAAAAATAAATTTGAAAATAAAAGTTTAAAATTTAAAATAAAAGAAAATTTTGAGCTAAATTAAAAAATTAAAAAGAACTAAGATAAAATAAACTTTTAAGTAAAGTAAAAAAAAATAAAATAAAATGAAATAAAACAAAACAAAATTAAAATAATTTAAGAAATAAAATGAAGTAAAAATAAAATAAAAATAAAAATAAAAATAAAACTTAATTTTGTACAAAAGAGATCATGCCAAGTGATTCAACGAGAAACAAAAATCGGGCACGATTAAAGGCTTTAGTAAACAGGTCTGCATAGTTGTCATCAGTATCGACCCGTTCTATTGTGACAAGCTTTTGGTTCAGATTTGAGAGATGCTAAGCAAGTTGTGGTTCAGTTGTTCCACCAGATTGACGTCGTCAAACGTCATGACTCCATTTAACACTCTACCATATTTAGTGATATTTTCACCCATATCTCCAGCAAAAGAAAGGTATCCGCCATCGAACGGTTTAATGTCAAATAGCAAGGATTCGTCTCATGTCATGTGTCGGGTACAACCACTATCCAAATACCATATACTATTTACAGAGTGCCTTGGCTGACCCTACACACATTAACAGCTTAATTAGATAGGGGTTCCCGAGACTTAGGTGTCTCGGGAGTATCAAATGCCTTTTTTTATTGTTATTTATGAAGTTGTGGGACGTGTCAGAATCGGAGGAACAGTCTTTAGGATTCCATGCACGAACAGGTTTCCTGTTTTTAAAAGATTTTAGTGACTGTCTCCTTCTTGGTTTTAAAACAACATCCTCAGATTTTTCAATCCTTGGAATTCTTTTCTGCTTTATTTTGATGAATTCTCAGACTTTTCAGTCTTCGAATTCCTTTTTGCTCTCTCCTTCTTGGTTATCCAAAAAGGAGGTTTGTCATTCCTTTTATTTTTGGATCTCACATCCATTTCACTGACAGAACTGTCAGGTTGATCATTTCTATTCCTTGAGCTTGGTTTAGCTCTTGAACGGAATTGACTAAACCGACTGTTCATTTTCCTTTTCATATCATGCCAGTTCTTGCAATGTCTTGCAAGGTGAGAATGGTTACCACACACAAAACACAATTTTCTTCTATCTTCCCTATAGAAACATCAAAATGATAATACATGGGTTGTGGCGAATAAGGAGATGGTTGTACGGGAACAAACAAGTTGTCAGATCTATGACCCCGATCATCAAAAACATTTGCATAGAAAGAGTTAACATAATCTTGTGGATAATAACCATAGTAGCTATTATCAAATTGATTGTAAAGTTGAGGTTGATAATATTGATTTGTAGATTGAATAAAATTGTTTCTATGAGGTGGGACATATTTACCAGATGTACTTGCCTTTTCCTTTTCAAAACAATTTTCATTAACTTTGGTTTCCTCAACTTTACAACTATTTGACGAACGACTGGGTAAGTTAGTATTCATATATACCTTTTCATGCACGTTTCTATCAACAATGGTTTCATCAAAAATAGTTTCAGAGTCACTATCAGAAATGGAAACACCCTTTTCATTTTCAAGAGTCGTGCCAACATGAACACTCTCATCAAATACATCATTGTTCAAAATGTTTTTGGAATCAATATTGTTACAGATAGGGTTGACAATAGATGAATCAAAAAGTACGTTTTTATCTCCACAACCCTTGTTTGTTTCCACACACCCCTTTTCTTCTACACAACCCGCTATAGAAGATGAATCACTATTAGGATTAACTGAAGAATTAGCTGAATTAACAGTCTTGGGAGCAGCAGGAACAAATGTCTTTGATAAGGGCACATGACCAATACCATAGACCATTTCTTCCTCAGGAAGAGAATTAAAATCAAAGTGAGGAAGGCTATTATAGTTATTGTTAAACGGTGGAGGTACAGTAGAACTATCATAGCCTAAACCAGTCTTTAATCTTAATTCCATTTGTGACCCAATTAGTTTGTTCAGCTATTCAGATGCTAACTCAAAGTTCTCTATGGCAATTTTCTTTTGAGATAATTCAATTTCTAACTTGGAAATTTTAGCATTTAGTTCATCTATATGTTTTTCATGACGTTGAGCTAAATTTGTGGCAATAGTGACCTTTCCCCTAAGTTTTGCCATATCATTGCCATGAGTGTTAATCCTAGTGATATAAATCTTTGCAGCTTTCTTAAGATCATCATTCTGAACTTTGATGCTACGTATTTGTTCTAGAATTTTAGCATTGTGGTTTCTATAATGAAGAACTTTATCTATATAGTTCTGAGTGCAAAGTTTGTGTACCTCGGGAATGAGTGAGGCAGGTGTAGTAATCTCATCGGAGCAGCTTGACTAGGTGTTTGCTTGACTACTTCCACATGCAGCACACTCGGGGATGATAAGACTTGCTTGACTGCTCACACCCGCATCACATGTCTCATCTTTATTTTCTTTAGACTGATTGTTTATTCAAAGGTTGGCATCCATTGATTCAAAAGACTTGATGGTAGAAGTCAACTCTGAGAGTGTTAAGGTATCTAGGTTTGTCGTTCTCTTGATGATAATCACACTGGTGTTCCATGCGTAAGGCAGTGAATCTAACAACTTCATGTTGATCTCAGACAACTCAGGGATGATACCGACACTTCTCAATTTAGTAACGAGTAACTCAAATCTGTTGATGAGAGAGGCAACCAATTCTCCTTGAATATGTTTAAACTTGTTGAATTCTTCTTTTAATATGTCCTTTTAGCATTCCCTCATATTGAGACTCCCTTCAAGCTTAGAATTGCAAGACATTTTTTTTAATAGAAAACTAAGTAAAAAATAAAAAAAGTTTTTTTTGGTCAACGGGTCAAAGTAAACGGTCAATGGGTCAAAGTCAAGGTCAACAAGTCAACAGTCAACGAGTCAAAGTCAACGGTCAAAGCCAACAGTCAACGGGTCAACCTTTTTCTCAAAGATCAAACACTCTTGAAACAAAGACTGTTTGAAAAACACAAGTCCAATGTATTTAAATGACCAATTGTATTCAAATGAATAAGTGTATTCAAATAACAAATGTATTCAAATGTACAAGTGTATTCAAATAACAATTGTATTTAAATGAACAATTGTATTCAAATGAAAAATTGTATTCAAATAACAATTGTATTCAAATGAACAATTGTATTCAAATGAAAAATTGTATTCAAATAACAATTGTATTCAAATGAAAAATTTTACTCAAATAATAATTGTATTTGAATCACAAAAGTGTATTCAAATAACAATTGTATTTAAATAACAATTGTATTTGAATAAACAATTGTATTCAAATGGACAATTGTATTCAAATAACAATTGTATTCAAATGAAAAATTGTATTCAAATAACAATTGAATTCAAATGGACAATTGTATTCAAATAACAATTGTATTCAAATGGACAATTGTATTCAAATAACAATTGTATTCAAATGGACAATTGTATTCAAATGATGAAGGATTTGAATACAATTTACTTGGATCAATTGTATTCAAATAAAGAAGGATTTGAATACAATTTACTTAGAACTTAGAAGCTTTGATTTGAATACAAATTACTTAGATCAATTGTATTCAAATAATGAAGGATTTGAATACTATTTACTTAGAACTCAGAAGCTTGGATTTGAATACAATTTACTTAGATCAATTTTATTTAAATAATGAAGGATTTGAATACAATTTACTTAGAACTCGGAAGCTTGGATTTAAATATAATTTACTTAGAGCAATTGTACAAATGAACAATTGTATTCAAATGATGAAGGATTTGAATACAATTTACTTGGAACAATTGTATTCAAGTGACAAAAGTATTTGAATTCCTCTTTTAGAATGTCACCAACTCACTTTCCTATCACCTTTCTCAAACAACCCAAATACATGCATAACATTATTAACACAAATATTTTGAGATTCACACACCAAAACCAATAACTTTTCAACCAAACTTTATCATCTTCAACATGAACACACTTATTTTCTTAGAAACTTTGAAAAATTTATGAACCCAAGACCCACTTATTTTCTTTGAAAAATCCGTCTTTTCACACATAAGACCAAAATCCAAGGTTGTGACCCAAGATCTACAACTAGTAGAGCCTTAAAGCTCTGATACCAATTGTAGGTCCCGAAATCGGATCAAACAACAAAACAAACTAAGATACTAGTTGTTCTTGGATCAACCTCACAACTAGTTGGTGGAAACAACTAGTTGGTGGAAACAACTAGTTGGACCGAGATCTCGAATCTTGTATGCGTGTAAAAGAAAAACCGAACTTGGAAGGAAGAAAGGTGTTGGTGTTGAGAGAGTATTAAGTTACTTGGATAATATGTTTTTGTGAAAGGGTTAGGTTTGGTGTATGAGATACACACACCTTATATATGTGTGTGTTTACTCATACGCCTCTTTCATTAATAATGCCCAATGGGCTCCAAATACAAAAGCCTCGGGCCCAAACATACAAACGTAAACGAATAAACAACGTAAACGTACACTAGTTACAAATACGAAAGACTACCAATGAAATGGACCTCACAGATAACCATTTTATAATCATAGCTCATTGTCTCTTGAAACTAACAAAATTCAAATACGAGCCAGTCATGAGCAATATTTAACGAAAAACTAGCTCAAAAGAAAGTGTATGGAATATGTATAATTTACCGAAACAAATATGACCTTTTAAAGTAAAAAAGTTTGATATTTTAATTAAAAAGTTGATTTTTTTTTTCATGATGGTAAGTTACTAAATATATATTTTTTTCCAGTTTGACATTTGTTAGAAGTAATACGAATTTGCAGCAGCCAAGTCCAAGAGATTCACAATACAAAGTCTATCATTCATTTCAAAGTTTACATTGTTTGGATAAATGAGATGAATATTGTGGGTTATTAGTTTACTTGTAATCGTTTTTGTATTTGCACATATAATATTAGGTATTCACTATAATTGTTTATTTATGCTAAATAATCATCATACTTAATTTTAATGATACATTCCAATCATTTCTACATTTATTTATTTATGTCTTTAAGAACCGAATTTGATAACTCTTTTGTAGTTTCTTATAGTCTCCAATCTCAACAAAGTTTCCATCTTTTATATTTGAACAATTGTTAATTACACATAAATGTCAAGATTAATGTATTGTAACAACCCAGCTACCATGTGTCCCGCTCAAGCTAGCTGCATCATCCTACTCACCTGCGTGCATACTAAAAGTCAGCTACGCTGAGTAAGTTCTAGTTAATCACACATCATACAATACATACACTTACCTTCAATTATGCATCCGAAGATACATAATAATTACTTTACTAACTTACTTTCATTACATAATTTCATACATACATTCATACTTTATTACTTTCATACTATATAATTATTGTCCATTCTATCACAGATATTATTAGGGTCTGATCCCTCTTTCCTTTGTCTAGCTCAGATATTATTAGGATTTGATCCCTTTTTTACTTCTCTATCTCAGATATTATTAGGGTCTGATCCCTTTCTTCTCTATCTCAGATATGATTAGCGTCTGATCCCTTACATCTTCATCTTCGTACATACTGTCTTTGCATACCTGTAATATACATATACTTTATTTTAACATTCATACATACTCATATGTTATACATATATCTAAATTACACATTTAACTATCATATACATACCTCCCTTGTCAATACGTGCAATATCCGAAGATCGTTCACGTACCGACAAGCTTTCATTCATATTCAAAATATACATACATAAATAACATATAAATCATACATGGCATACACTTACAATTTAAGGTAAGTGTATTAACTATCACATCGAGTATGCACACAACCCCGAAAACATAACAAGGAATGGGGCTAGAAACTCACCTGAACTCGGTTACGTTCACCGTTAATGGTTATTCCTTTCTTTAGTTGTGCGCGACTAACTGTATAACAATTACATGTATCATTTAACTATCACTACTCATATCGTATTTCTAGTTTAATTATAACCCTCGACGAACAGGGGTCCGGGGGCAGCACCCCTGGCAACGGGGTTTTAGGAGCGGCAGCCCCTAGCGGGGTCCAAGGGGCATGGCCATTAGGATTTTAACTGTCTTCACACATTTTCCATTAGGATTTTAAATTATTATCTACTTCGCTAACTCCTTCGCTATAACGAATTAAGCCTAATTCGTTACGAAATCCTCCTTCATTCGTTATAACGAATGGCCTAATTCGTTATCTCAATATAACGAATGGGTGAGCTACTTCGTTATCTTAGCATAACGAACGGGTGAACTGATTCGTTATCTGGACATAACAAATGGGTGAATTAAATCGTTATCTGGACATAACGAATGCCATCAATCTTATCCAAACTTTGACTCAGAGGTCAAAGTCAAAATCGCCAAGAACAATAAACAGTCAACAGATATCGGATTTGTAATTAACACATAAATCGCGATGAAACAACACGAGTTTGGTATCAACAGACTCGCAATCTCAGCGCTAACAAACCCTAATAATCCATTCATTCAAACATCAGTTTTTAAAGGGTGCGATTTGTTCATTTCTAGACCCGGTTCATTAATCAATCGATTAACCCATCACCTGTTAATGGATTTCAACAAGATTTGTTGCGTTTGATTAGTTTTTAACATACTCATTCAGATCTAAGATTACAAAATGAAATCCGAACCTAAACGAACAAGTTCTTGTTATAAACGTACCTTAAACGAGTCAATCTACTAACACGGTCTAGTCTTGATCTAGGTTTGGCTCATCACGACGTTCCAGCACCAACAAGCTCGGGTTTCGCCTTTCGATCTTGGTTCGGGATATAGGATGGTGTTTGTGTGTGTTTTTCCAGGTGTAGGCTATGGTGTAGAGATGGATAAAAATGGAAATGTTTAGGGTTTAAGGGGTATTTATACTCCCTTAAGCCCATGGACCTAAGGCCAATTCCATCTCTTATTCCATCTTCTAAAGTTCAAGCCCGCCCTCTTATAGTTTATTATCTAAACCGATGCACGACACATTCTCGAATAAACGAAATTTCATTTATTATTATAACCGAAAGTAGGATGTTACATGTTTCCTGTGTAATATATCTAATTTCCATGTCTTAAATATCTTTATGAACACCTAATATAAATAACCTAAAATTGTCACTAAAGTTAACTGTATTTGGTTTCCCGGTTTTCTAATTTTTTTGTTTTGTGTATTAAAATCCTTCATTAAGTTAGCAAAATTGAAACATCATGCTCTGTAAAATTCTGTTTTTATATTTATGTTGTTCATCTATTTCATATGCTAACCATATTATATTCTATATATGTCTTTAAAATTAAAAAAAAACTTAATTTTTGGTCAATCAACATCTTCCAATAATAGGAGTAATTCAAACGATTATTCATTTTAATAATTTTTTAGTTACCCTTTAAATGTTTTTTAAGAATGCATTTTTCTTTGTAAACGTGCAGCTTCAACGCTAAGAGAACTACTTACTAGCATTTTGAACGGTAATTTTTTTTAAACGCGTTAATGCACTATATTGTATTAAAATATAATTTTTTATTAACTAAAATATAGTAAATAAAAATTAGTATGTTATTAATAAAAAAATAGGCACTTTTAACAGAAAATTTTAAATCATTCTTAATATATTTATTATTAACTACATTAAACCTTTTTAATAAATAAATTTTTAATAACATTGAATGTATGTTTACACATTTCTTTTTTATATTTTCTTCTTTAGAAATGATATGAAACATAATTTTCAGTTATCCAATAGTATTTTATTTTCTTAAAACCAATTAAAACATATGCTTTAATTAAGGTGTGTATACGAATCAATTTATATTTATTAGAGGCGCAAAGATATTTCTCCATTATTTTTTTACTTATATTTGGTTTACTCGATTTATATTGTTTACATACTTAGCAACTG
This sequence comes from Bidens hawaiensis, assembly GCF_021521415.1. Lineage (NCBI taxonomy): Eukaryota > Viridiplantae > Streptophyta > Magnoliopsida > Asterales > Asteraceae > Bidens > Bidens hawaiensis. The sequence continues at coordinate 124,262 of NW_027495183.1, read as the reverse complement.
AATTCACAAATTTAGTTGCGGTCCATATAAAAAATCAGTTTTTTTTTTGTTTTAAATAAGATCATACCAATTATTTTTTATATTTTAATTTGAACTAAAATTTTCATAAACACATTATGCTAAATAAAATCAAAAAGACCAAAATTATTTTGACTCATTGATTGGTTGTAAAAGTCGGTGTGCCAATAATTTTACTAAGGAATATGGATCAGAAGAACGGTTTGTGTAATGTAACTAGATTGCGAGTAATTAATTTGGGTAGACGTTTTGTTGAAGTAAAAGTTATTTCAGGTACTAATACTGGTTATCGCACTTATATAACTCGTTGTGGTCTAACACCTTCAGATAAGAAACTTTCATTTAAATTGAAGAAAAGGAAGTTTTTTCCAGTTGTAGTCTGTTTTGCAATGACCATCAATAAAAGTCAAGGTCAATCTCTAGCAAAAGTTGACATATATCTCAGAGACCCAGTGATTACATATAGACAACTCTATGTAGATTTATTAAGAACGGAAAGTGGTGTTAAAATTCTTATATCAAACAAGGAAGACAAAGTTATAAATAAAGAAAAAATATGGTTTATAAGGAAGTCTTTTTAGTAGCTTATGAATTTTACGTTTTTTACTTTTGATTATGTTTTCAAAGATTGTAATTTAAATGTTATTTGAGTTTATCTTTGTATTTCACAATTATTTGTTTTCGTACCAATATTATTTATAACTTAAAGTATGTCGCTGTCCCAAATAACATATAACAACTTATGTTGTTCTTTCAAATGACATGTGTTTGTTCGTAAATTTCAATATTTCCACCCGTGTCGTACACGGGTTAATAACCTAGTTAGGATTACAAAAATATTCCCTAGAATTTAATGATGAAAGCAAACACATTTGCAGCCTTAACTTAAATCAATGATACACCGGATGAGAGACCTATTATTCTCACCAATATATGTTAACAGATAGTCAAAGTTAAAGCTAAAACAGAAGTCAATCACAATTAACACAAGTTAGTTGTGTTTTCTCTTGTATAAATATATATATGTAGTTAATCCAACTCAACCATTGTTTTGTACTCTATCCAATTCCAAATTTGAAACCATATAACATGCCACAGTCAGATGACACTTTGACAAACGACTCTCCCGTGCTTTTTTGCGTCGTGTCGATCCTTACTTGAAATTTAACTGATGAGGGCGTGCAAATTGCACACTTAACTTTTAGATCATCTTAATCTCGAAAGTATTGGTTGTTCATGGAGCCATGATCCGAGCACCAATGAGGACATGGCGGAATACATTATAAAAACAAAAACCCTATTCTCCATCTCATACAACAAATTCATCAAAAAAACAATTAAAAAGTAAAATGGCAATGAGGATGAGCGGTGGTTCTTTGGTCATCAAGATTGCAGTCTGTAAGGCCCCGTTATCGGTTCCCTACTTTTGACGTTGGATTTACTCATAAACATAGTTCTAAATATCAGAGTTAATTAAAACATTCGCGGAATATTGAAAACTTTCATAAACATTACAATCAAATCCATAACTTGTCTTAAAACATTCTTGTATTTTTAAAATTAAAACATTAAATATAAAACATCATGCGTCTTCAGATGCCAGATTCTTATTCTTCTGCCATGTGTCCCCTCTCAAGCCAGCTGTCTCATTCTACTCGCCTGCGTGCATACTAAAAGTCAGCTATGCTGAGTGAGTTCTAGTTAATCATACCACATACAACACATTCATAACTAGATACTTTCGTACATACTTCATACTTTCATACTTGCATAACCATACCTTACGTTTTAAAGAGAATTACGCTCTATAACCTTCGCATATATTATTAGGGTATGCAACCCTTTAACCTTCGCATATATTATTAGGGTGTGCAACCCTATAACCTTCGCATATATTATTAGGGTATGCAGCCCTTTAACCTTCGCATATATTTTTAGGGTATTCAACCCTTTAACCTTCGCATATATTTTTAGGGTATGCAACTCTTTAACCTTCGCATATATTATTAGGGTATGCAACCCTTTAACCTTACCTTACCTTTCATTATCATCTCGATTATCACATCCATACATTTAATATCATACATATCATAGTCATACATACTTCCTTATTCACATAAACATATCATACATACTACTTTATACTTGCCTTAACAATACGTGCAATACCCGAAGGTCGTTCACGTACTGTCAAGTATACATTCATAACTATCACATTCGTCATTAAGACATACACTTACCATTTAAGGTAAGTGTATTAACATTCACATTGAGTATGCACACAGGCCCGAAAACGTAACAAGGAAATGGGGCTAGAAACTCACCTGAATGTGGTTACGCTCACCGTTTATGGTAATCCCTTTCTTGAGTTGTGCACGACTTACTGTATAGCAATTACACATATCAATTAACTATTACTACCCATATCATCTTTCTAGTTCAATTATTACCCATAACGAACGGGGGTCCGGGGGCAGCGCCCCTGGCAGTGGGGTTCTAGGGGCGGCAGCCCCTAGCGGGGTCCAAGGGGCAGAGCCTCAGGCTGGGGTTAAGCATGATTCGTTATCTTAACATAGCCTAATTCGTTATCTAACATAGGCTAATTCGTTATCTTTCGTTAACTGATTCGTTATTTTGATTCGTCCCTTATCATCCTCTGATTCGTCATTCCAATTCGTCATCTGAACATGACTTAATTCGTTATCTTAATCGTAACGAATTGGCGAGTAACGAATCACCTGATTCGTTATCTGGTTTGCTATCCTAGTTCGTTAGCCTAATTCGTTATCTTAACGAATTGAGTAACGAATCACTTGATTCGTTATCTGATCATAACGAAGTGGAGAAACTGATTCGTTATTAGGACATAACAATTGGTGAGCTAATTCGTCATTTTTCCATAACGAATTGGTGGACTGATTCGTTACCTTGCCAGAACGAATTGGGTTAATTAATTCGTTACCGTATCTTAACGAATTACACTAATCTTATCCAGACGTTGACTCAGGGTCAAAGTCAAAATTGCCAAGAACAATAACAGTCAACAGACCTCAGATCTTCAATTGATCCCTCAATTCTTAACGAAACAATACGATTTAGGTATCAATGAACTCGGAATCACAGCGCTAACAAACCCCAATCATCCATTCATCCAGATATCCGTGTTTATAGGGTGCGATTTATGCATATATATTACGGGTTCTTTTAGGTTAACAATTAACCTATCAAATGTTAATTAATTTCAGTAGGATTTGTTGTTTTGGATTCGTTTTTACCATATGTATACAGATCCAAGATCACCTAAATGAATTCGGACCTAATGAACAAGTTTACGTTATAAACGTACCTTAAACGAGTCGGTTCACGAACACGAGCTGGTCTTTGATGTAGGTTAGGTTCTTCACGACGATCTAGCACCAACGGTTCGGGTTTCTACCTTCGAATCTTGGCGCGGGTTATAGGATGGTGTTTGTGTGTGTTTTTGATGGTGTAGACTATGGTGTAGAGATAGATAAGAATCGAAAGGTTTAGGGTTTAAAGGGTATTTATACTCCCTTAAACCCATGGACCTAAGACCCATTCCATTTTCTTAATTCATCTTCTAAAGTCCAAGCCCACCTTCTATTAGTTTATTTATTTAAACCGACACACGACACTTTATCGAATAAATAAAATTCCATTTATTATAATCAAAAGTAGGATGTTACACAATCGAAGGAGGATTCTGGCATGCACACGGTAACGTAGCAAGCAAAAATGGAAATAGGAACGCAAATGAAATCGAAACGGGCAAGTGACGATGGATCTTGAACATGCCGTGAATCCTCCTTCGATTATGGAAATTAAGATCCATCTTCACTTGCCCATTTCCGATTTCATTTGCGTTCCCGTTTCCATTTTTGCTGGCTGCGTTACCGTGTGCACGCCAGAATTCTCCTTCGACTGCACTCTTGATGACCAAAGAACCACCACTCATCCTCATTGCCATTTTACTTTTGTAATTGTTTTTTGATGAATTTTTTGTATGAGATTGGAGAAAAGGGTTTTTGTTTCTATAATGTATTCTGCCTTGCCTCATTGGGGCTCGGATCATGACTCCATCAACAACCAATACTGTTGCTTCCGTACGTAATAAATCCCCTTTCATTTTAAATAAATATAAATATATTATATTTATAATATAATAATAATGTATAGGAGGAGGGAGGACAAAAGGAAGGAAGGATGTATTTTGTCTTTATTATCATCACACTATATACACAATTACACATGCTCACTCTTTATTTAAATTACTTTTCTGTTTTTAAGGATTTTCAACTAAAACAAACAACTTTATCCAATGAACATTCATTTTAACCATCCTCCCCCTTAGATATTATTGAAACATGGATGGATATATTTGTTGTATCGACCATATCTCTGTTAGATACTCGTCATACATGGAATGGAAATTTGTTGCGTATGTTTCTTTCTAACGGTAGTATGTAAACCCTAATTTCAATGATTATCCGACTCACAATGTAATTAATGTGTTACAATCGCTACAACCTTTAGTTTAAGCGAATGAAATGAATATAAAATATGATATAACAAAATAAATCTACCTTGAACAATTGTAATCTAATACCCCTCATAAGCTAGATTAATTGCACGTTCATGAGTTTCTTGAGACGTATTAGAAAGTCTTTGGGTTGAACAACTTTAGTACATATGATTAAGATAAATTTATTTTATTCTTTTTACCATATTTTCTAAGAATAATATAAATATATGTTAACGTAACAATAAACCATTCAATTCGATATTGTTTCTAATTGGGTGGGTTCTTCAAGGCTTCCATGTGTTGAATGACTGACTACAAAGTTTACACAAGTTTATCGTGAATTAAACGAACGCCTCAAAAATGAACGTTTTGATTAGAGATTAAATAACCTAGGAATTATGATATTGAGTAATTACTTGAAACTTGAAGGGCCATTTGTCTCAAATATCAAAGTAAAATCCTGGAACAGAAAATAACAACATTACATTGTAGTGTGAGTGAAGTTCACGAGGAGAAACACGATCACAAAGAAAATTGAACAATTTACACGTATTATTATTATTATTTAAATGATCTATGAATGTGAAGTACTCTGAATAACTCTCCCGACACTAATGTTTAATTGAACCATGCGTGAAAGAGGGAGGAGGAAAGATGGGAGTGAAGTATGTGGTGAGAAGAAAGGGAAAGTGAAATATGTTTACACAAATGGTATAGAGCGGATGATGTGCAAAAAAAACGTATATAATATTAAAAATCAAGTTTTAATGAATTCATCTAAAAAAACACACACAATCGGCAAGTGTACCGTTCGCAATGTAGTTAGCAAGTAAGAACGTATATCGAACCTAGAACACTATGGGTAAACTCTAATTATTAAATCTAAAAGATTACTAACCTAGAATTTCTTTTGATTTTTATATAATTTTTTATATTACTTAAACTAATAAAACTTAACTAATTAAAATTTAAACTAAAAATAAAACTTTATAAAAAAACGGGTTTTACTTATATGCGAGAAACGACTACCTAGGTAATGGAATCATACTAGTTAAACTTAATAGCTAACGAACTTGACTTGGTTGAAAAACAATATCTTAAAAAAATATGACACTAAAGACCACTAAAATACGCTAGATCGCCTCCCAGCCTCACCAACGACACCCTATAACTCTAATGACATGTGAAGCTTAATTGCTAAAGGTTTGGATCACCTCTCGGTCTCACCTTACCTAATAATACTATGGTACCCCACAACCCAAATCACCTCCCGGCCTCTTCGGATACAATATATATTAATATAAAGGGGGTATTTTTAATTAACTTGAACAAAACTTGTATCATAATAATCTAAGGGACCTATGATAACTCACTCCCGTGCAATTATTACTCAAACCCACAAAAGACAAAGATGACACAACACTAAATTACCTCCCGGCCTCTCTAGTGAAAGAACAATAAAAATCTAATAAACTTTTATAAATAATTTCTACGATTTTTTCGACCATAAACCGCAAACAAGTTGAAAACACAAAGTAGACAACCTAATCAAGCGCCTAACAATCTCCAAAAAAACTATTAAACACAAGTGGAATAAATATTAAAACAATAAACTAGATTCTATTACTCAATAATATTATGACCAACCAATTAAAAACTTTACCATAATACTAAATCAACCAACGTCAAATAATAGTTCGTCAAACCATTAATATTAACTAGTACTCAACCAAAACCTAGGCAGTATAAATGTTTAGCTACTCATAATCAAATACGAAACAAAAGTAAAATAGAATTCATAAACATAATTCATAATAAAACTTAATAAATCAAACCCCAAAAGAATTGTTTGCTCCTCTGTCCTTCGTCCACAAAAGAATTGTGTCCTCCTCTGTTGACTTTTTTTTCACCTTCTCGACAAAACACACACAAACCCCAAATAATATTCTTTGGTTTCTTTCTACCTCTCAAACAAACCAGACAAAACCAAAAAGAATAATATTATTATTTTTTTTATATGCCTTTTGATATCCTAGGTAGATCAAACAGTAGCAGCCGTCAACTCTCAGTAAACCCCCTCTATATATATTTAATGCTGTAGGGTTTTTTTTCTTTTTATCCAAGTAATAGCCTCAAGCAACGGGCTCTCACCATTAATCTTTTGGCCCGAATCAGTATTTCTCTTTACTTTGGAAGTCTATGTGACCAAACATAAGCCCAACCTTCCTTGATTTTGTAAGCCACTCTATCATCAGCCCATTTGAAATATTTCAACGAGCTCTCCTGCATTCTGTAAAGAAATAAAACTCATAAGTAATTGAAGCATGGTTAACGTTGAATTTTATCTTTTAATAAGCATTTGAACATGAAACTCCAAAAAATATGTAACCATTATTCCACCAATTATTACTTTGATGCCATGGTGGTCTCAAGTTTAGCATAAATACTTTAATTTAGCTCATTTAAAAATCTAATCTTTAAAATCCACTTACGAGCCAAATAGAAATATATTTAATAAAAACCAGGCTCAAAATACTATAAAATGTAGGAAATATCAATATAATAACATGTATATTTTAAACCATATCAGCGAAAAAAACGAGAGAGAGAGAGAGAGAGAGAGAGAGAGAGTGAGAGTGTGTGTGTTTGAATTACGTTTACACGAATGAAATAGAGGGAAGAGGGAAAAGGGAGTGAAGTACGTGAAAAAAGAGGGAGAAATACGTTTATACAAATGGCATATATTGGAAAAAATGAAGAGAGAGGGAGAGTCAAAAACATAATGAAAGAAACGAATCATTATAATTTACAATACTAGTAAGTGTTGATTGTGTAACTTGACGACACCATATTGGTCCTTAAATTTTGATTTTTTTTTTGTTTTTCGTTTTAGTTCCGGTACCTTGACGAATATGAAAGAAATCAAACGAATTTGCGTAGACTCACAGCCTGAATTACTGAGACCGACAATGCTCGGGTTTTACCAACCCCACCCCATTGGTCCCCCTCATTTTTTAATATATATTTTTTTATTTTTTAGTTCCGGTACCGTAACGAAAGTAATCGAAACAGACCAAACTCGTGTCGAGTTACCACTTCAAAGCCCGAGATTTACAACACATGGGTTTTACCACTGCCCTGGTTTACCGACCAAAGAAAAGTTGAATATTTAATTTCCTTTGTGTGTTAATCTTTTAATTATATGTTAATTTGACAAATTTATTTTTTGGGTTTTAACGCTCAAGTTTTGTCGGCGGTTTCTATACCGTAACGAGCGTAACCGATAATGTCCGAATTTGCGTCGACTCACCATCACAACGTTCGGGTTTTACAACACCTAAGTTTCAAGTTTCAACGTTGGAGTTTCACAGCATTTTGATTTTTTTTTACTTCTGGCACCGTAATCAGTGTTTTGAAACCCAGTCCGACCCAGACCCGGTCCCTATAGCGACTCCGGTCAGTGTATTTGGGCCGTTTCTAAAAACCAGGCCGGGTTTTGCAGGTGGCGGTCGGCCTGGACCGGTTGAGTAAAACTCAATTTTTTTTAAAATCTAAAATGAAATGTGCATGTCGGGATTCGAATTTGGGTCATTTTAGAGAAAACTTTAATATTAATAAATTACCCTATGAGCCAACCAACCAAGTTTCATTGATATCTCTATTGATCTAACATAAACCATATATATTTAATTACTCCATGAGCCAACCAACCGGGCTTCATTGATGCCAACCAATCAAGCTTCATTGAATTCTGTCAGTTTTGTTATGTGCGTTATGGTATCAAAAGTAAAACAACAAATAAAACAAAAACAATTTAAAAATTGAGGTGGACCAACGTAGTGGCGTCGGCCAGTAAAGCTCAGGTGTTGGTAAAACTCGAGCGTTGTCAATCACGGACGTTGAGGCGATGAGACTACACAAATTTGGTCGGTCTTAATCACGTTCGTTACAGTACGGGAACTAAAAAACAAAACAAAATTGGTAATTGGTCGTTTTCGTTACTGTACCGATACTAGAACAAAATGCGATGATTGTACACAAAATCGGTCGGATTCACTTAACAACACAACTATCCGGTCCACACCAAAGTTAATGTTGAAAGACAAAACATTATAACTAACATACACAAAAACATAAATAACACACTTAAAGAAATGACAACAACATTTGCGGCATCAGAGATTCAAACCCGGATTTCTAACCTGTAGAAACATTTACCCTCAACAACAAAATTATCTAGCCAACACCAATGTATATGCTAACTTTCAAAACCGTTAGTACATATACAAAAACATAAATAACACACTTTGTGGCACCAAAGTTCTTAATTATACTCCCTCCGTCTCATTAAAAGTGTTCATATTTTCTTTTTTATTTGTCTCATTAAAAATGTCCACTTTCAAAATTTATTAGCCAATTTTCAAGTTTACCCTTAAATACACACGACTAGCATTAATAAACAATATTGATGGACCCAAATTTTAAGGGTAAATTGTCATTTGGTAAGCAAAAAAAATGGTCCTACTAGAGACACCACCCAAAATTAAAAACACTCACCCAATCAGCCACCCATCGCAGGTTTTTGTCTTATTATGTCAAAGTGATTTGTCTTATTATGTCTGTACCCGATCCGCCACATATTGAGCAATCCGCCACAGACCTCGTACACGTCAACCTCGGACTATCAAATCAGTCAAACCTCGTACATGATATGCCATGGATCGGGCGATATGCCACAGATTAAGTCAATAATTGAATTTGATGGTTTTCGTCTCCCTTTCTCTATATATTTGAAGGATTCCTCAAATTGTTTAACAAATATGTGAAATATAATAACAAGTATCTAACCTAATATTTGTTAAAATATTAAAGATAATGTCGTTGTATGGTATTTTGTTTGGTGCGGGAACGATGAGCAGTCGGGCTACGCATAAAACGATCAGCCGGAGCAGTCGGGCTTGCCAGATTTGAATGAACTTCCAGACTTGAATCATGAGCCGGGCTATGCAAATATCGAGCTGTACGGCTTACCAAATCCTGAACAGGTTATTTAGTGTATTTATATAGTACAATAGCGCGTTAGTTATTTTTTAAATATTATATGTTGTCATTATATTTTATCAGGGGTATATCATATACGGTGGTAGTCACCCTTCCTGGCCGGAGGATAATAGAAAATCGCCGAATACATATGATGCCAGAATCGAGGAGCCTTATGGTCAGTCTTCGCATCAGTTACTTAAAGACGATTCGTATTACGGAACCCATAATTCGTACCAGTTACCTTTATGAGAGCAACCATACATGTCAAGACCAGTCACGAGCAACGTCGTTGATGGCATTCAAGAGGCTCACGGCGAAGGAGGCGATGACGATGTTGATGTCCGTAACCTTTTTTTTTGCGATGCCTGCTTACCGAGAGACACTGCAACCTAGCTCGCGCTTTCGGCGACTACTTCGCCATTTACTGGAACAGGCAGGGCCACGGGTCGTTGGTCGGTGGCACGTTCGTTAAGCGGATTGCGATTTCTTTGGGCTACGGGGACCGACTGGATGACCTACCCATTCAGCCGCCGATTATGCCGCGAGAGCTGGACCGTTCACGGGCACAGGGCATGCGCATCGTCCGGAACATTAACAGCCGGTATCACCTGGTCACTAATCTGCATGCTCCCCCGTACGTTGAGGTCCCACTTGTTAAGCCTCCGCCAATCGAGGAACCGAAGGTGCATATTCAGGGCGCCGAGGTTGACAATGTTAACGGTGATTAGGGCGAGGAGGATGGTGATCAGGTACGTTCTATTTTATCGTTTATTTTTTTTTTTGTATCTTCGTCTTATTAACGTTTAATTATCGTGTTCATAACAACCACCACATCAGCACCCGCAGCACGTTCTGCGTACACATCGCGCCGTGCGTTTGGATGCAGCCACTGACTCCCGGCTACGGAGACTAGAGCGTGACGTGTCACAGATACGCGGTCCGATGACCTGGACGGTTGGGTATATGTCTAGCCAGCAGCATGGAGCCCAGTACACAGCACCAACGCCACGTTTCGACGAGGAGGGGAGCGATGACGACGCGGGTGGTGCTGCATTTTAGATTTGTTTTTTGTATGCTGTTACTTTTTCCCGAACTCGTTTGGGTTTTTTTATTGAACTCGTAATGTATTAATTATTATTATTTTATAAATCTGGTTATGCATTATGTTTATTTTGTTCGTTTTCAATTTTAAAATTGTTGTTTCATTATTACTTTAAAACCGATCAAAAATTGGTTACACCCGACATACAAAAAAAGAAAACAAACATAAATCGTTATGTACTAATTATTATTATATAAATCTCTTTCCTTTTATTTTGTTCGTTTTTAATTTTAAAATTGTTGTTTCGTTGTCACCTTCCAAAACCGATCAAAAAATGGTTACACCCGACTAACAAAAAAAACAAAGCAAACAAAAGAAAATAAATAAAAGAAAAAACAACAAAAAGACAAAAACATAATAAAATAACAAAAAAAGACAGCAAAATAACAAAAAAACACATTTTCCCAAAACGCCCAAGCAATCCGTCACACATCGGCCAATGTGTGGCGTATTGGGTGGGTGTTTTGAAAACACCATATGGTGTATGTAAAAAACAAAAAAAAAACAATTATTCAATCTACCTTAAACTTTGTGTTTTTCAAACCATGACTTTTAATGGGACGGAAACAGTAATAATTATATAATAGATACTGTATATGGATTTACATTTTTTTTTAAATGATAATGGTTATTAACAGAATAATGATGTCTTAAAAGGTCAAATCATCAAAACAAGGGAAGAGTGGAGACCCCTGACGTTTCGCTTGATTGCACCCCTTCCACTCGGTTTAAAGTCCAAACTAATCCAACTTTATCCAAAGATGACCGATCTTTTTAGTCTAACAAGGAACCAATAGATCCAACCTCACTAAGCGGTCTACCTCGAAACAAAAAATGTAGTTCAAGAACGGGATTTGAAAAACAAAAAAACATCATGGTTCAGGTAACACGGAAGAAACAAATCACCAAAATGTAAAACACTAGTAAGTAAAAACTTATGATATCGGAAACTTGTATTTTTGTTTATTGATCAAGCCAATGTTTCAATACATGAAGAAAATACGACCGGTAATAATAACGAACAAACTCTATCTCTAAACCATACCTATCTCTAAAATAAATAAACCAATAAGAGATAAATGAAGATAAAAGATAATATAAAGTTGTAATATGGATCCAAGTAATAGTCGGCAGCTGTGCTATAGTGATGTAGTAACTCTATAATAAGTGCATCAGTGCATGGTTGGATTATCATTATGTATGGTCTTCAAGACGGTTTTAGCCAAATTGAACCAAAATACGATTTGGTGAATCAAATTGGTCAACAGGAGTTCTAAATCAAAAAATAGGAATGTTTATGATGTATGTTGAAATTTTAATAAAGTTGAAACATTTACCGGTGTTTACGGCTTATACATTTATTTGGGGCTTATATGTTTATGCTTTAATGACTTGACTATTACTACGCATTACTCTGTTTTAAATGAAACTTACACCAAAATTCTATAAAATATCACATTTTCAAATGTATAAAATAAAAACCTCAAAAAATTTGAGCGAGTCGTTTGTTGACAAGTGGTTGCATTAAATAAACAAATAAAAAGGTAAAATAAACGGATGGTCCCTATGGTATGCCAAGATTTTACTTTTGGTCAATACTTTTGGAAGGTCCAAACTTTTCTAAGAGTAACACGTTTGGTCCCTAACATGAATGGACAATTAACTTTATAAGGCTATGTGTAGTGGAGGACTACAAAATAAGCGATTTGTAATATATGGGGCCCAATCAGCAATGTGAGTTTGTTTTAGAGGTTTAGTGGTGTTGTAGCCCAGTATATATGTACATATATATATACCACACACATAATAATATACCACAATGGGGAGGGGGTTGTTCCTCCTTGAAATTGCCCTTTTATTGCCCAATTTGTTGCCCACTACGTATTGCCTAAGTGAAATAACCGGATGGGCCCTTAAGCTAATAATTTTTTAAAACATATTATTATTATTATTATTATTATTTAGTTTTTAATTATGTTGAAAAATCCAAATGATTTACAATGAAGTGGCAGGTAAGTGGGCAACAAGCTGTGCCGCAACCCCCTTTTAGATAGCAAACCCAATCCTACTAAAAACAAAGTTTCGATTCTTATGGGCTGATACGTTACTATGCGCAACTTTCTGAACCCTATTCAAAAGGTCCACGACATACGGAGCTAAGAAACCAAAAATGTCAAAGGCAAAGAGGATAAACACGTGTTGATTCTCCAAACAAGCTCTCTCGTGTTTAGCAACCTTCCTCGATGCCGCCTTCAATGCTGCCTGGCCTGCTACAAACCCATTGTCCATAATCCCAACAAGAGGGGACACTCCTGTGAGGTCGACACAAGCGTGTTTTCCCCCTACCCACCCACAAACAAGAATATCGGTCGGTCGTAATGTAGATCTTCCTTCTTGTGGATCCGTAAGAAAGTTTACGGGGGCTTCATTTTTAGCCGAAATTCCGGCTCGTTTAAGAACATCCCTCACAGATCATGCCTGTACTTAAACCCAGGCAACTCTTTGCAGTGAACCGCATGCTCACCAAAAGAATCCAAACAAACCTTACAGCAAACCGAGCACGGCTCATCTACCGGAAACAAAGGGATCATTAACCGATACTTCAGGATGGCCTTGTACTCCAAAGCAGACATATGTTGGCCCAATCCTTCAATAGGGAGAACACTTAAGAAATCTTGAGCCCGATGAGCCCGAAGACACTCAAACACCGCTTTCTGACGAGGGGATAAATCAAACTTCTTTTTCAAACTCTTGATGATTCCACTATAAAGGGCACTCGCCAAAGCATGTTGGGCTTTAGGGGGGTGTCTTTATTAGAGAAACCGCTAATATCAAAATCGGGAAGTGAAATGTGCAACCGATCTATCGCACTCCCATAATCGGAGTCAAACCCATCAATACCACAACCTTAAAGAATGTAGTCTTGCAATTCCCAAGATTGTGCCCTCAAGGCCACAAACGCATAAGTAGAAACGTTTGAAGCTGAACATAAACCCAAACCTCCAAAAAGAGTCGGAAGTGATGCCAACCTCCATTAAAAATATAAAAAAACATATATGTGGGCCGACACCACAACTTCCTCCGTCTCTGTAAAACCATAAGACCATCTACGATATAATATTTTTAGGGTTTGTATTTAAGTTTTTGTTCACCTTACTATTTCTTATCTATTATGGGTGTGCTTTTTAGAAAGTGTTAGATATGTTTTTTACGAGACCTAGTAAAAACACAACTTTTTATAAGTGGTGGGATCACGTGGGAAAAGGTTAGGTCTTGAATTAGAAAACACAAATATAGATAATTAAAAAGTAAATGTAAAATACGATGATGTGGCAATGTTTTTAAGTGTTTTTAGAATATTTTATTGGGTGATTTTAAATAATGGTATTTTTATTATTTGGTAGTAGACTAGGCATATTTTTTGGTGTTTTTTAGAGTCCTTATTGTGGATGCTCTAACCTCTACCACCACCACCGCCACCTGAGCACCCACCTTCACACGTCCCCGACGTTTTTCCGATCACCACCCGTATGTATGTATGTATGTATGTATGTATGTAAGAATTCGGTTATCAATATAAAAAACATCTTAAATTAGAGGGGTTACAATTTCTGACACATATTTATTAACACGACACGAGTTTTAACTGGTTTAAGTTTGAGCTTAACAAGTTTCGTGTCATAAACATGTCGACCTATTTAAATTCGTGTCTCAAAAGGTTAAAGATTTATTAAGCTGTTAGTAACCTATTTAGATTTTTAACTTAAAAAAAAATAAGATACACTCCTAATGCCCCAAACTTAAAGTCATACTTACATACGGTGGTTCACTACAACCCGTCAGAACACGATATTATATTTTTAATAGATGTTATGATTTACTTTTATGGGTTGTTGTTACTAATATGTTATGAATAATGAATTCAACATTTTTTGGTTTCAAGTATGTTATGGATTTATGGTTTTTTTTTGTTTCAAACAAATTATGGATTCTGTATGAATTACGACCTTTATACTCGTTTGAAACTTTTTGTTTCATTACACATCCATTATTCATTGTGTCTTTAAAAAGATCCGTTAATATGTCTTAATGTGTTAACCTGTTACTATATTTATAATAATGACATTCCAAATTATAGTTTTGCAACTTAATTTTTAATAACGTTTGGAACTACCCCCAATACTCGAGCGAGCCTTTTAAAACGAGTGTCAGCTATCCATATTGATTTTCAAGCTCCAAGTCTAACTCACTCAACCATCGACGACTTCAATTATTTTTCTTTTTTATTTGGCAATTGATTATGCATATATGGTGTTTGATGAAATGCCTAAAATAACAAGTTCATTTTTTCTTAATGAAATAACAAATGATTTTATATTTTGACAAACATATCCATTCACACATGGAAAACAAATACCCCACTTGTGGTCTAGTGATAGAAGGCATGAGTTTTTCAATAGAGACCAACGTTTGATCCTTACTTGTGAGGTTGTCATTTCGAATCCCGAGTTCACTCGGGTGGTTTTAGTCCCATCATGTGTAGCGTCAGATAAGTGACACAACGACTGTCAAGCTGCAACCATCGGTATGGTTTCCTAAAGGAACGCTCAAACTAACATGGGTCTGTTAAAACAACATAATCTGACCAAAATAAACAGACGAATCTCTCCAACTTAAAAAGAACCATAACCTTCACACACATAAAAGTCATTGTTATAAAGAAATGATAAAACAAATCAAAACAACAACTTCACTGCGTGTGAGATCAAAATCTATCCAAATAACAATAAAACCGTACCCAACCATAATTACACACAACACAACACACCAAGAAGATGGAACACAGTGTATCAGCAGCCTACACAACATCACCGGCCACACTACTAAACCCCAAAACCTTCATCCCCAAGAACCCTAATTTATCCCAATTATCCAATCGAAGAAGACCTTCGTTATCCATTAAAGCTTCTTCTACCTTCAAGCCGCATACTTTATCGAGTAATTGGGATGTACCCACCTCCAATTACCCTGATTCAGCTCCCGCTTGGATGCCCAGATTCGAAGAACTCGATACCACCAACATGCTTCTTCGCCAACGTATTGTATTCTTGGGCTCACAGGTATTATTGTTGATAAAAATTGAATCTTTTTGTGTTTGTGGGGTTGAGATTGGTTAAATTAATTTGTGGGTTTTTTATTTTGGGTCGATTCTGTTGTATTTTTAATCCCATAGTAATTAATTTATTGAATTTGTTGGTGGGTTTTGTTTTTTACACACATGATTGCTTCAGAATTGATTATTGAGGTTCAGGAATCAAGAATTAGATGATTAGCTGCAAGCATGCAACTAGAGTGATTCATACAGGATATAGGTGGTGTTTGGTATTGTTTATTTGAGTATACTTATAACTTATTATTGTTCAACTTTTCAAAAAGTTAATAAGTTATTTAAGTTTTCTGGCAAACAATAAGGACTTATAGATTTTAACTTATCAACAAGGCAAAATAAGGAGGTTTTGATAAGTTGGGGAAGCGTAACTTATTAACTTATTGTGTTTGATTTACCTATTACACCCCTCAAACCCTCACAACCCATTACACTAATTTAAAAAAATGTCCTTTTTGGTCATTTTGGCTTTCTTTCCATCACATAAGCTAATCCAAACACTTTTTTAAAAACTCAGTTTAAAAAATTCATAAGTTAATAAGTTCTTTTAGCAAAAAGCCCTTTTTGACTTAAATAAGCAGTTCCAAGCACACCCACAGTTAGGTAATTTTGTGTTTATTAAAATTATTTTAAGTTTTATAAATTTGGCCATACAAATCTGAAGTTAGTTTAGAATTGGATTTGTGACACACCAGAAAACTAATCGAATATACATTAATGATTTCATTGAAATTGTTTATATGTTATGGTGTTTTTCAAATTTGAGGCGTTTTATTTCATATTACAATCACGTATCTGCATCATGAAACCCCTTTTAGACCATTGTATTCAATCTCTCTTTCTCTGTGCATATATCTTCCAATTTCTTGTATTTTTTAATGGATTTATCAAGTTGATTAATTTTATAGTTTCTACGGTTGTAACAGTGTGTTGGGGGTAATTTGGTGTTTTGCTTATTTTGCATATTTAGTGGATAGTTTTTACTTGCCAATATAAACGTCTCTCCTTTTAATAAGTGTAATGACGAGAATGGAATTATGCAGGTGGACGATATGTCAGCTGATTTCATAATCAGCCAGTTGTTATTTCTCGATGCAGAAGATGATAAGAAAGATATTTAATTGTTCATCAATTCGCCCGGTGGTTCCATTACTGCTGGTACGCATATGGCTTGCTTTTGTTGATTAAAGTAAAACATAAATGCTTCAACACCTCACTAGGAAACTATATGTATATTTATATCACATATTCGCAACAGGTCTGAAATATTACACTGAATGCTTAAGTCATGATGCAGTTAATTGTCATAAGTGATCAATATCCACTACAAATTTACAAGATAAACATAGATGTTAGAAGAAGACTTTTAATGGGCTTTTCAAAAGGGATTTATAAGGTTAAAGATATAACTAAAATTATTTATTCAAATTATTAAATTCTGACGCTAAACCGTCTTGACAAAATATAACAAACCTTTATTGAAGTTTTAATTCTTTGAATAGAAACATTTTGATTATCTCATCTAGGAATCTGACTCCCGAATAGTTATCAATTAACTATTTTTAAACAAATTTAATAAACTCATAACTCAATAGCAATCAACTGGATAGCTAAAGCATCTATTGACTAAAAATAAAAGTCAAAAGTGATTAAAAACTAAGGTCTAAGAATAAGGCTTTAAAGGTCTTAACAAAGTGATAAATTCTAATTTCACCTCTTCAAGTCATTTATAATTTATTTGTTATATGTAGTCTCAATTAGGTCTGTAAACAAACCAAACATTCAGTGAACCGTTTGGCAGAAATTTCGTTTATGTTTGTTTATTTAATAAATGATTGACCATGGACAAGTTTTTTTTGTTCATTTAGTTAAACAAACGAACATGTACACATGCCTTTCGTTTATGTTTATGAGCATTCAGTCGTTTACGTTTGTTCATTTACTTTGTTTAAATCTTCACTTAATTTTTTAGGTGCCTTATATTTTTGTCGAGTTTATGAAATTAAGATATTACTCATTACAATTTAGTCAAGTTTTATTAACTCTAGAGTCTAGATCCTATAGATTGATTTCCGGTTTACCTTTAATTGATGTTCATTCATTTAAGTTCGTGAACCGTTCATTTATACAATTAATGAACGAACATGAGCAAGAACGCCCTGTTAGTTTACACTATAAACATGTTTGTTTTCTTAAAGAACGAGCATGAGCAAGAAAGCCACATTCGTTTAATGAACGTTCATTTGTTCGTGTTCAATTTTTTGTTCAGTTGAAGTTAAATAAAAACACGAACATGCACAAATTCGTGTTCGTTCGGTTCATTTACAAGCCTAGTCTTAACATTGTATCACAAACGCAAGTTCTATTGGTAATTTGCAACACTCATAATAACCGCAATGGAACCTTATTATTTCTAACTTGTTTTTAGTTAGTCTTTTGGTAATCAACATATTGTTAAATTTCCTTGTCTACATTTTGATGATGCATGAAGGTATGGGGATATATGACGCTATGAAGCTTGTCAAAGCAGATGTTTCCACCATTTGTGTCGGGCTCGCCGCATCTATGGGAGCTTTTCTTCTTGCTTGTGGAACAAAAGGAAAGAGATTTTGTATGCCTAATTCTAAGGTTATGATCCATCAACCACTTGGAAAAGCAGGAGGAAATGTAAGCACTTATCTTCGCTTATTAAATATTCAAACACAAATGTTTTTATTTTAAAAAAATATAATGTTGTTATATTCAGGCTACGGACATGAGTATAAGAATAAGAGAAATGGTGTACCACAAGGTTAAAGTGAACAAGATACTCTCAAAAGTCTCGGGGACTCCTTACGAGAAGGTAAACTATTTGACTATCATTGGTTTTTTTCATTTATGACATCAAAAAGTTAATTATTATCTTTTCATTCAGGTTGAAGCTGATACAGACCGCGATTATTTTATGAATGCGTGGGAAGCGAAAGCGTATGGGTTGGTCGATGCGGTGATTGATGATGGAAAACCGGGTTTGGTTGCACCGATTGCAGATAAAAACCCGCCACCGAAAACCCGTGTATGGGATTTATGGAAAGTTGAGGGGAGCAGAAAAGCTTTGAAGAATATGCCATCGGAGGACAAGTTGTTGCAGAATGGACACGCTGGTGGTCAAGAAGGTGATGATGACGCCAAAAAGGAAGAGCCTGCTTCTGCTTGAATTAAAAGTTTGGGCCGTCTAAGGCGTATAAGATGGTGCAAGTGTAACACTAGATGTGTTTGTTTGACTTTTGTTGTCAATTGTTAAGTGTTTTGACTTTTTTTTATAGTATAATAGATGCTTAAAGTTAAGCTTGGTTCTTTCTTTGGGTTGATTATAATAAACAATTTAATGTAATTTTGTTGACCCGACCCGTTCAGTTTTGGCCACTGCGTACAAAATTTCTTTGGATCCAATCATGTGATTAACTTATTTTTCTATTTGGTTTTGTATTTATTTATTTTGCTCACTAAATTGTTTTGCTATTGCCTGCAGTTATTTCAGTTTTACTCCATAGATATATCAATGTTATATATGATCTCTTTTTATGTTACTCTAGATGTATCTTTTTACTATTTTGTATCTAATTTCTTTAGTTGCAACAACTATCTGTAGTATAACTATCTGTACTATTTGATGTTGGTGATTGTGACCTTTCAAAATCTTCCTATCTCAGTAGGTGAATCAAAGATTCCCTTGAATTGGTTGTTTGTAAGGCGGATGGGTATACAGCAGGGGTGGCAGCCACATGGCAACTTACCCCTCACCGGTCTCACTGGAACCCCCCTGTCACGCGTGACCTGACCTTATTGAGCAGCGTCACTCGCTTCAGTGAAGGTTTTAAGGTGGGCCCCATTTGGCATGTGAAGGGTGATGTTAAATATTATATAAATTAGAAAAAAATAAAAATGTTGGAAAATGATAGAGAGTGATTCCTTAATTGAAGGGTGATGTTGAATGATGAGAGAAAGATGAAGTGACGAATGAGAAGAATAGTGTTGAAGGATGTATACCTTAGCCTAATTATGCATGTTTATTGGTAAAGGTATTGGGGTATGTTTCTCATCCATTCAAATTCCAAGCTTTCTTTCACTCATAGTTGTTACATCAACTTTTTCCGTCCTGTCCAATTCATTCCTAAACCATTCTTAAACCTTTGCAATGGATTTTTCTCATCTCTAAACCATGTCCTTAACAAAATAAAAATAATAAAATAAATAAAAGTTGATACAGAAAATAATACCTAAAAGTTTTTAATACACGAGGTACACACGTTTAATGTAAAAATAAATAAGAATTTAAATACCTTCTGAATTTAAAAACAATAAAAATAATGAAATTAAATAAATAAAACAAGTACAAGTTTTTTGTTTTTTCCTTCTTTTTGGTTTTTTTACTTTTCAAACAAAATAGACAAGGTACAAGCTTTTGGTACAAAATACAATAATAAAGAAAAAGAAATCAAATATTATTTAGCAAACAATAAAAAATAAAAAAATAAATGAATACCTTATGTACAAGTTTTTAATACACAAGGTACATGCTTCTTCCACATGGTGACAAAATGAGCTCTCTATATAGCGTTTCTGTTGGGTGGTCTTTTTGGCGGTACCACGTCTGTGATTTCCTGTTAAGATATATGTTTCAAATATGTTGTTATGTGATCGATTTTCTGAAATGGTAGATAAAAATGATAACTTTGATTTGGTTTCACAAATGATTAAAAACTAGATCTAAATATATGTTCAAAATCGGTTACAAACACGCTAATTAACTCAAGTTGATACGCTAATTGATTCTGAACTTGTAGATAAGAATGATAACTTTGATTTGGTTTCATAAATGATTAAAACCTAGATCTAAATACATGTTCAAAATCGGTTACAAACACGCTAATTAACTCAAGTTGAACGAACCTCGTTGATATTAAGAAGATTAATAATTTTGGAATCGAAAGTGTTATCAAGCTCAATCTACTTGCTAGCAATGCGAATTATAGCAACAACAATCAAATACGGAACAAACACCATCACTCGATTTAACTGTAATTAGAATACATTTGACATTAAATTGGGCTTATGATTGCTAGCAGATACAACAATTCAATATCACACCTCCTCAAGATCAAGAACTCATAATGTTGTGGATCATGACACATGATGTAATAAAAGAATGCAAGAGGGGTACTGAAATCATCTTACAATCAAGAAAATATAATACAATACCAAAAGTTTCCATCTTCATAATGGTTCATATTTTGACCCTTCCATCTAAACAAACTCACATCAATTTCATACAATATCCGGCTAGGCATTTTCACAAACAATTAGTATGCATTAGTTATTAATATAGTTGCAATCTAGCACAATCCATTAATTATTAATATCACTAGTTTGAGGCCCGTGTATTACACGGGTAATTAATGAAAATTTTAAACTTTTACCATTAAGTGAATTACAGTAAACAAAATGATCATATATTGTTAATACAATTACAATTTATATGAAAATTACAGAAATTACATAATAAGATTACACAAATATGTTACAAATAAGTAAAACCTTTATTGTACACTACATTTGTGACTGTATTGGTTGGTATACATTATTTATCAAAAATCAAAATATTCAGTTCATGTCTGCTTATAACTCTTGATATAGTCATGTATAGTTGTCTGTGTGACAAATAAGGTTATTCAAGTACATACTGCGAACCTAGATAAATTATAATATACATATCCATGAAACTAACAAAAAAATATTCATACACATGAAATATCATACTTTTTAATCAGTTAATATATATGATGCCATTTGAGATCATTTGATTATGTTTATAAAAAAAACTGATTATCGCAAAAAACAAATTACATGAACTTTGATGATATAATCATCCTTAGAATCTTTAAAATCTGAAATTGATTGATCATGATTAATTATTTGTTGTTATTAATATTTTGCATATGACAAATTTTAATTAATTTTATATTTTAAAATTAACAACTGTATAATCAAGAAACATATATAACCCAAAATTTAAATATAACAAAATGATTTGTTTCATTTCATATGAATGGAAAATGACAAATACATACTAACTTTAAAGCCATGTTCAAATAACAGTAATTTTTTTTAAAAAAATAAAAATATGTTTGTAGTTTTATTGTCTTGAATATAAGATATAATAGACACTTTAATTATGTACTACCTAACAGGTAACACTAACATTGTATAAAAATAAAATTACTAAGTTAATATAATATTGAAATGATTTTAATAACTGATGAAAACGATATTTTAGGTGTTCATATCTAAATGATTTTTGGAAAGCAAAAATAGTGGCAAGGGATTGAAACAGATTTTTTGTTTATAAATTTGAATGTTTATAATTAAGTAATTTGTCTTATAAGACATATTAAATTAAATAATTTGAATGTATAAAAAAAATATTAATCAAGTCATAAAATATATGCTTCTGGAGCATTTTTGTCTGAGTTATGAAAGAAAATATTGAAAACTAAATATTGATCTTCTTGTTGCTAACCTTTTATACTACACAAAATAGTCATATAAATAAATGATAGTTCATATAGTAAATCGTTATTCATATGGATTATAATATATTCAACTTCAATGATTTAATGTTAAACACCAAGATATATATAAAATGTATTCTTAATGTTTGCAATATTTATATAAAATGGTTGGATAAAATTAAGAAAATACAAATTTTCCTGAGTTCAAATACATATGAGAAAATTTTAAATTCAAATTGGAAACCAATCTTATATAAAAAATTCTAGTTTAAAAACAAATTATATATAGTTTACCTTGATTTTCATTACCTATGATTTTAAAATTTTATTATAATTGGTCTTCAAATTTAATTTTGATATTTCTTTATTTTTTTATCTTTCATCATTAATGTTAATGAATGAATTGAATATGATTTAAAAATAAACTTCAATTCATATATTAAAATGACATAAAATATAAGGATCAATATTGAAATGTTGAAAAAAAGATGAAGAGAGCTATGAGAGTGACAAGTGGCAAAAATATGTAGTTATTTATTAGAATAGATAGATAACGTAATCACATATAAGACCAAAGATAAATTTCATTAATTGATATCATATCAATCTTCTTGCAACACAACTAACCAAACCAATTTTAAATTTAAACTCAAATCTTGCAATCATAAGACTGTCACCAATAAAACTAATTAACCAACTAAACAACCAAACCCTAGCCTAATCTTCTTGATCAGTGAACTTGACCACGACGGACTTCCTAGCAAAGTTAGTAATAGTGACATCGATAAGGCCAAAATCAAGCTTGACGATCTTGAAGATTGCTTTCTCAAAGTTGGCATCACGAGGTAACTTTAAAGATTGCTTGTAGCGCCTCTCGGGGTTTAAAGAGGACATTATGAAGCGGTTGTATGGGTCAACCTCCATCATAATGTCACACTTCTTTAACCCATGAGTCGGAATCTCGAAATTAATCGAGTCATCGTCGCTTTTCTTGATTGCCGGCTTCGCGGCATGTATGCCATAAATGACATACTCATACATCTGTCAGATGGCTGCAGCAACAATGGCACCCGCAACAAACTCAAACTCATAATCAAAATCAAAGTAGAAAATCAAAAGAAAATTCAAACAGAGACCGAATAAAACAGAAGGCGGGTTTGGTTTACCAGCTGGGATGAGAGACGTGGCGTCAACATCCATCTTCACTTGCCCATTTCCGATTTCATTTGCGTTCCCGTTTCCACTTTTGCTGGCTGCGTTACCGTGTGCATGCTGGAATCCTCCTCCTACTGCACTCTTGATGACCAAAGAACCACCATTCATCCTCATTGCCATTTTACCTTTTTACTTTTTAATTGGTTTTTTTAATGAATATGTTGTATGAGATTGGAGAAAAGGGTTTTTGTTTTTATAATGTATTCTGCCCAGCTCTCATTGGAGCTCGGATCAAGGCTCCACCAATATTGCTGCTTTCGTACGTAACATGTAACAAATACCCTTCATTTTAAATAATCGTCGCTTTTCTTGATAGCTGGCTTTGAAGCATGTATGTCATGCCATAAATGAAAAACTAATGCGATTGTTGAATAGTTTTAGCAGCAATAGTATCTGCAACAAACTCAAAATCAAAGTCAAAATTAGAAAATGCAAACAGACTATGGGTAAACTTGAATAAAACATAAGGTAAGTTTGGTTTACCGAGTGGGATGAGAGACATGGCGTCAAGATCCATCTTCATGTTCTCGTTCCCGTTTCCATTTATGTTGATTGCATTACCATGTGCACGCCGGATTCCTCCACCGATTGCCCTCATAATGAACGAATATGATGAACGAAGACTCATTCTAGTTGTCATTTTATTTTTAACTTTTAATTACTTTTGATAATTTTGTTAGTATGGATATGGAGAAAGGGTTTTTCTTTTTATGGAAAATTCCCCAATATCCAATGTTGATCATGCATTTTCAAAAATAATTATGGTTTTGCAACTTTTCCAAAATGGTTAAGAAATTCAGTCAAATTCGACGTAAACCATTTCTGATCCGATGAATTAGATTGGCCACTAAAATCTCGCCACGTGTCATAATGTTTGGTCTTCTAATGAAAAACAAAGTTTTTCCGCCGTCCGACGTAATTTTTCGTATGCTCATGTAATTTTTTTCATCTTTATCTTCTACATATCAAACCCTAAAACTTCATAACCAACCCCCATCTCCAACTTTATTATTTCTTCACATAATCAAACAAATCAATAGTGTAAATCAATTAATTATTCAAAGAGAACACAACCATAGCGTTTAGGGCATCTATAATGGTTGGTTTGAAAGGAGAGAGATAGAGCCCACATGGAGCCTAGGTGGAGGAGAGGGAGAAGAGATAAAAGAAAGAGTTTGGAATTACAAACCACTCTAAAGTAGCAAAGATGGGAGAGAATGGTAGGAGAAAAAATGTAAGTGAATGACTGAGATGCTTGTATTTCAAACCACTCGAACCCATTGGAGATGCCCTTATTTCCCGCGAATCACATTTGTTTTTTGAGAAATCCGCGCAAGAAAGCGACGAACCCATGAGTTTAATATAGAGAAATTTGATGGAAGATTAGCCACCGGATCCGAGGTTTACAGGACTTAAACCATCGGACCCGACTGTTTTTTTTATGTCGGCTCCTTCACGAATGCGTCAGAAAACTCCCAATCAGTCGGATCCGTCAGAAAAATAAAACAAGTGACGACTTTTAATAGACCACATTAATTCATCGGGTAAGAAATGGGTTACGTCCGACTGAATTTCTTGGTCATTTTGAAAGTTTTCTTTTCAAAATCATGGTTATTTTTGGAATGACATGTTCAACCTTGGTTATTTGGAGATTTTTCCCTGCCCTGCCCTGCCCTGCCCTGCCCTGCCCTGATTGGAGGAGACGGTTTGGCACGGATCATGGCTTCATGGCTCCCTCCAAGTGGGCTCCACCAACACTGCTGCTTCCATAAGTAACAAACCCCCTCTAGTCACATGTTCACTCTTTATTTAATTTACTTTTCACATTTATTTAAAACTACCACAAACTTAATATTTAAGGATTTTCACCTAAAACAAACAACTTCATCATTGAAAATCCAATGAAAATTTTAACTACCTTCCCCCTTGACATTGAAACATTGATATATTTTTATGTAACATTGTGTAATGAACATGTCTTCATTACATATTCATCATATATGGAAAGAAAATTTGCTATGTATATTTCTTTCTTAGATTGGATGTATGTTCATGAGTTTCTTGAAACGTAGAAAATCTTTGGATTGAACAACTTTAATACATATGATTAAGATAAACTGGTTTACCATATTTTATGACAACAAAATACTTTAATAACATAAATGATTTTATGACAACAAAAAGTTAATTATTATCTTTTTATTCAGGTTGAAGCTAACACAGACCGCGATTATTTTATGAACGCGTGGGAGGCGAAAGCCTATGGGTTGGTTGATGCGGTGATTGATGATGAAAAACCAGGCTTGGTTGCACCGATTGCAGATAAAACCAACCACCGAAAACCCGTGTGTGGGATTTATGGAAAGTTGAGGGGAACAGCAAAGCTTTGAAGAATGGCATGCTTGAATAATATTGGTGCCAATAAAGGCTTTTAAGATGGTGCAATCTTGAAGTATTTTGACTTATTTTTATAGTATAATAATAGATGCTTAAAGTTAAGTATGGTTCTTCCTTTGGGTTGATTATAATACACAATTTAATGTAATTTTGTTGACCCCCTGCTTACAAAATTTCTTTGGATTCCGATCATGTGATCCACTTTTTTTTCTATTTGTTTGTGTATTTATTAATTCATTTTTTTCACTAAATTGCTATGCTATTGCCTGCAATTATTTCTGTTTTACTCCGTAGACATTTCAATGTTATGAATGACTTTTTTATTGTTTTTTTATTTGTTTAGTTGCATGTTGCAACTACTATATACATCTACAATTTGATGTTGTCATGCTGGTGATTGTGACCTCTCAAAATCTTCCTACCTCAGTGGATGAATCAAAGATTGTGATTTTTTAAATCTTCCTACCTTAGTGGATGAATTAAAGATTTATTGTGTATAATCCTTGAATTTTGTTGTTTGTAATTATATATGTTTCTTGGTATTTAACCTTTTATTTGCTTTTGTGCATAATTTTGTTTAAAGGGATACGGGCTTTGTTTCTCAACCTTTCTATTTTTAAGCATTTTTGTTTTTCATTCACATTGTTTTGGTTAAAAATTTCCTAAGCAATTTTGTAAGTGAGGTAGCGTGTTCTTCACAATATTACAAGTGTGTATTGTAAAGTAGTAAATGGCTCAGGATATAGCGACGAAAAAGCCTTGATCCTTGGTAGGATCTCCGTAAAAAAACCTTGGGAGAGGAAAATTATCCGCATGCCTCAGATTTATTAACAGGTTAATGTGTTACAACTCAAGAACTGTTGCTGAACAAGTCTAGAGTACAAAAGAGTGTTAGTGTAGTGCAAGTTGTTCTAAGTGTCATATGTTTTTCATCATAGCCTCATTATATAGTAAAATGATTATCTTGACAATAAATGTTATTAACTAAGCCTTTGAAAGAGCCGCTGAACTTGGTCTGCTTTGTTTCCACGCTCTTGTTGTCCAAGCAATAAGCTACTAGCCGTTGTGAGTCATTAACATGTTGTTTAAGCTGAGATATGCTTCACAATCATAACTCACGACGAGGATCCCGACCATTTAATGTGCCTTCAATGCAGTCATTACTATTGACAAATATAAGACTTGTTCCAGATGTTTGATCAAACATTTAATGAACTTTTAACTACAACACATATAATTATCAACTTTATCATGTCTCTTTCAATTCATCTCTAAATTTTTTGGGATTCAATTCACACATATGACAAAAGATAAAGGATTTCTCTGTTGGATTTAATGGTCGGTTCGGGTCAAGTCAACGCGACCGACCCGAATGTGACCCGGTATGAGTTACACCGGGGGTTAACGAAATACAAAACTCACTTAAATGTTAATTGGGCTTGACACAAAAGATTAGATGGACCGGATAATGGTTAAAGGCTTTGTTTGGTTTATTGGGCTCAAGCCCAATTGGTTTAATTTGATAAACCCTAATAATAATAATATCTATATATAGTATGAGATATTGTTATTAACATGACCAATCAACAAAACTACAAACCCTAATAACAACCACTGTTCCGGCGCCGTTTTCCGGCGGTCGTTTTTCCGGCGACCAATTCCGGTCACCGGATTCCGTCCATATCACCCTCTCCGGCTAAACTCAGTTGCATATCACCACCGTATAACCACTGGTGCTACTCCCTGCCTCTGTCCGTCTGTCTACAGCTCACTTCCGGCGAACACGTTTTTCCAGCGAGCTCCATTTCTGGCCGCCGCCGCTTCTGGTCATCACAGAACAACACCGCCGCCTGCTCTGGACCTCCGGCGCTGCTGTACACTGCTGGAACCAAGCTGCTGTCGCTGTTCCGACGATTCGCCGCCGCCCTCCGCCGCCATCTGCCGCCGGAGCTGCTGTCGGGTTCTTTTGTGTCCAGATCTAGCTTATTCGTTAAGCCTCGGTGTCTTCCCGGTTTCGATAACCGAGGTATATCGATAATCTAAACTATGGTTGTTTAATCTTGTTTAAATCGTGCTCGTATTGTTGTAATCGGATCCGGGTTTTGGGTTTCGGTTTTGGTTCGTTTAATCGTTTATATTCCGCTGCGTTTTTATAGTTCGTTTATATATCCATGTTTATTAATATTGATTAATAACTATTGAAACTAAATAATTACTAAAACGGGTTTAAAAGGTTTATCCGTTTTCGTTCTGAACCACCGTTGAAACCCAACAGTGGTATCAGAGCTGAGGTTACAACGTACGAGTCGATACCGGTTCGTTTAAAACCGGATCTACATCTTAAACTTTAAATCGTTTAAAGTTTTGATCTAGATTTATTTTCGGGTGATTTTGAGTTGGTCAAAGTTTTGTTTATTTTATTTGACCAAGTCAAAACGACCCGAAATTTATTTATTTTGAATATGTAAATCCGGCCCCGACCTATGTGTTTGTTTGGTTGTGTTTGGTGTTTGAGCTTGTTTTGGCCATATGGTTGGTTCAAAAGTTGTAAAAAGGTTGTTATTTAATTTTCGGTTTTCATTTGGCCATAAAGATGGTTCAAATTTGTAATAGGACAAATTATTGTTAGTTTATAAATTTGTAATTAAGAAGACGCGAAGATAACCGAGGACGAGCTCAAGGACTTCTTGGAGTTAGTGGGAGTTCGGGCAAGATGACAGGATGCACGAAGAAGTCCATCCTTGTGGTTGTTTTGTGTTGTGAACCCCTTGACCCGATCGGTCTCCCTAAGGCTCTAACGAGACCGATCACCTTTTGGCCATAAGGATTTACATATTATTATTATTATTATTTGCTATTGTGGTTGCTTGGATTGTTTATAATATGATTATAATATCATCGACCTAATACTAAATAAATTTGAAAATAAACATTTTATTAACCAATTAAGTTTTGCAAATTAAAAACGTTTTGATTTCCAAAACTAATAACTTAATAGATTTTCTATTAACTTAAAATTGGTTAGTCATATCGCGACAAACTTAGTTTTTAATAGGTTATCTAAAACTAAGTGTCCTGAGAGATGAAAGGGTTCATCTATTCGTCCCGATAATAAATACAGTAAAATTTGACTTTTACTCTATTTGGTAGTTTTAAAATTAATCCCAATTTTAAAACCAATAGTTTATGCCAATCCTACTATAAGTCACATTTGAGGCATACTGCGAAATTTCGAGTGTTTGGAGCTACAGCACCGCACTTGTTTTCTAGCCTATCCCATCAAGGTGAAAGCGTTTCGTTGACACATCCGGCGCTTTCACAAGTCACGGTACTAGGACAACCATTACTTTACTCTCCTGTTACGTGCTAAAGCTGTCCGGAGACTTAAAGTGGGCAAAGATGAGGCTAAACGTATCTATACATACAATCGTTGTCTCTATAGGCCTCATAACTGAGAGTTATGCTCTATTCACAATTGACAATCGTTGTCGGTCTGCCTAACCATTTATTAATGTTGTGTGCTACAGCTGCCTTTAATAACTGGAAGCCAGATTCTCATACTCCTAATTAATTAATGTTATTGGGTCATTAATAATAGGACTACAACGTCGAAAATACTAATTAAATTTACTTTTGCTTAATTAATCAGATGTCGTCAAACGAATACTCACCCTACGCCCTTAAGACTATCCGTGAGAAGGATAAACTGAACGGTACCAACTTCATCGAATGGCACCGCAACTTGAGACTTGTTCTGACCATGGCAAAGCGCCTGTATGTTCTCGATGGACCAGTTCCAACCGAGCCTGAAAACAACACAGCCGCTACACGAAAAGTTCTTGACAAGCATAAGGATGACTCGGCTGAGGTCTCCTGTATTATGCTAGCCACCATGACTTCTGAGCTTGCTAAAGGCTTGGAAGACTTTGGTGCCTATGAGATGCTTGAGCAACTCAAGGGCATGTTCCAGAAACAAGCCCGTCAAGAACGTTTCGACACCATGAAACAACTCATCATTTGCAAGATGGCAGAGGGGTCTCCCGTCAGTGCACATGTTCTTAAGATGAAGGGGCACATCGATCAGCTTGAGAAACTTGATTATCCCCTGCCCGATGAGATGGCAGCTGATTTCATCCTCAACTCTCTCCCCAAATCATATGACCAGTTCGTAATGAATTTCAACATGAATGGTTGGGTGAAGACAATGCTGGAGCTTCATAACATGCTCAAGACGGCTGAGATGAAAATTCCTTCTAGGACCACTCAAGTTCTGATGATTCGATCTGCTGGTGTGAAGAAGCCAAAACCAAAGAATCGAGGTTTTAAGGGAAAAAGGCAAGAAGAAAGTTACTGTTGCTGCCAAGGTTGCCACCAACACTAACAAGATTGTTGCAAAGCCAAAGCCGCCCC
The DNA here is from genome assembly GCF_021521415.1 of Bidens hawaiensis. Classification (NCBI taxonomy): domain Eukaryota; kingdom Viridiplantae; phylum Streptophyta; class Magnoliopsida; order Asterales; family Asteraceae; genus Bidens; species Bidens hawaiensis. Next base: position 93,816 of record NW_027495183.1, on the reverse strand, counting down.
CCTTTGAGGAGCGCAAGTGCTACAAATGCAACCAAATGGGGCACTGGATGAGAAACTACCCTGGATACCTTGCTGAGATCAAGAAGAAAAGAGCCAATGGTGAAGGCTCTTCTGGAGGTATTTCCATATACGTTATTGAACTTTTCACTGTCTCTAGCAACACATGGGTATTTGATACCGGATGTGGTTACCACATCGTTAATGTCTTGCAGGAGCCTGAGAAGTGGAGGAAACTGAATAAAGGCAGCATGGAACTCATCGTTGGAGATGGGAAGAGAGTACCAGTTCTGGCAACTGGAGTATTTCATTTTACTTGTCCATCTGGCCTAGTTTTTCCTTTGAATAATTGTTTGTATGCTCCTGGCTTGACCAGAAACATCATTTCAGTTTCGTTGTTGTTTGAACAAGGATTTAAGTATGTTCTTAATGGCATGACTATTTCTGCTTACTTAAATGATATCTTTTATTTTAAGGCTAAACGTCGAAATGGTATTTATGAGATTGATGTTCAAACTGACAATAACGTATATCATCTTTCAAAACGTATCAAGACTAGCATCAATGATACTTTTCTATGGCATTGCCGACTTGGCCACATAAGCAAGGCAAGAGTTAAAAGACTCCAATCCGAAGGGATTCTTGAATCCACAGGACCGGACTCTTTTGACAATTGTGAGTCTTGCTTAGCTGGAAAACTCGCCAAAGACTCCTTCACTAATAAAAGTGAACGAGCAAGTGATCTGTTAGGACTCATACATACTGATGTATGTGGACCTTTCAGAACCATGACTAGAAACCATGAAAGATACTTCGTTTCTTTTATCGACGATTATAGTCGATACGCTTATGTGTATCTTATGAAACACAAGCAAGAAACTTTTGAAAAGTTCAAAGAGTTTCAAAGCGAAGTGGAAAAACAACTTGATAAAACCATTAAGATACTTCAATCAGATCGAGGTGGAGAGTATCTAAGCACAGAGTTCATCACTCATCTAAAAGAGCATGGAATTGTTTCACAGCTCACTCCACCTGGCACACCCCAACTTAATGGCGTGAGCGAGAGGAGAAATCGAACTTTGCTAAACATGGTTCGATCGATGATGTGTAGAACTAAATTGGCTTACTCCTTTTGGGGTTACGCCCTTATGACCGTCGCCCGCATTGTCTATCTAGCTCCAACTAAGAAGATAGACAAAACTCCATATGAGATATGGCATAAGGGAAAGAAGCCCAAATTGTCTTATCTTAGAGTATGGGGATGTGATGCTTATATCACAAGTGAGTCTGATGACAAACTTGATCCCCGCGGCGTAAAAGTTATTTTCGTCGGATACTATAACAAAAGCGGTTATTACTTCTTTCATCCTAATACAAATATGATTTCTATCAAGAGGAAATGCCACTTCCTTGAAGAAGAATTTTTTGATCGAGGAACTGGAGATAACATTGTCGATCTTGAAGAAGTTCAAGAACCACAAACAACCGCTGAGGAAGTTGGAGCGTCTGATCAACAAGTTGTTGTTGCTGATACATCAGACGTGAACACGAGCGTTCGCAGAAGTAGTAGCACTCCCGTACCAAATTCTAGATACTTATGGCATCTAGATGGTCCCGAAGTCTTATTAGTAGCCGAATCTGGTGACGAGCCTACTAACTACAAATCTGCTATCTTGCATCCGGAATCCAAGAAATGGCAAGATGCCATGAACGCTGAGATGCAATCCATGCATGATAACCAAGTTTGGAACTTGGTTGAGCTACCCCCCGATAATCGGGCATTAGGGAGCAAATGGATTTTCAAGAGAAAAACCGACATGCATGGAAATGTGCAAACCTATAAGGCACGGCTAGTCGCGAAAGGTTTTACTCAAACTCAAGGTGTTGACTTTGATGAAACCTATTCGACCGTTGCTATGACTAAGTCAATTAGGATATTGCTTGCCATTGCTGCATACTATGATTATGAGATATGACAAATGGATGTCAAAACCGCTTTTATTAATGGACATCTTTCTGAAGATGTCTATATGGTTCAGCCTGAAGGTTTTGTCGATCCAAAATATCCTAATAGGGTTTGCAAATTGAACAAGTCCATTTATGGACTTAAACAGGCATCTCGAAGTTGGAATCTTCACTTTGACGAGAAAATCAAAGAGTTTGGTTTTGTCAAAAATGAAGATGAACCTTGTGTTTACAGAAAGGCTAGTGGGAGCACTATATCATTCCTCATCTTGTATGTGGATGACATACTGATCATTGGAAATAACATTCCTATGCTTAAGGAAGTTAAGCAATGGTTGGAATCTTGTTTTGCAATGAAAGATCTTGGAGAAGCCGCATATATTATGGGAATAAAGATCTATAGAGATAGAGCTAAGCGGATTCTAGGGCTAAGTCAAAGTACTTACATAGACAAAGTAATGGCACGCTTCTCAATGGAAAACTCCAAGAAAGGAGCTGTTCCAATGACTAAAGGAACCGTGTTGAGCAAATCGTAATCTCCGGCAACGGACATTGAATCTAAACGTATGCAAGCAATTCCATATGCTTCTGCGGTTGGCTCTGTCATGTTTGCTATGTTATGTACTAGACCTGACGTCTCGTATGCCTTGAGCATGACCAGTCGTTTTCAACAGAGTCCTGGCATTGCCCATTGGACTGCTGTGAAGAACATTCTAAGGTACTTGAATAGGACCAAAGACATGTTCTTGGTGTTTGGGGGAGTGGAAGAGGAGCTCACTGTAAAGTGTTACACTGATGCTAGCTTCCAGACTGACCGAGATGATTCTCGCTCACAGTCGGGTTTCGTTTTCACTCTCAATGGAGGAGCTATTTATTGGAAGAGCTCCAAGCAGAGTGTAGTGGCGGATTCTACCACCGAATCCGAATATATAGCTGCATCAGATGCTGCTAAAGAGGCTGCTTGGATGCAGAAGTTCATCACCGATCTCGATGTGGTTCCAAGTATTCACAAACCAATCGAGATATTCTGTGATAACACAGGTGCTATTGCTCAAGCCAAAGAACCAAGGTCTCATCACAGAACCAAGCACATTCTAAGGAAGTTCCATCTTATTCGGGAAATATTGGAATGATGTGACATCGTGATAAGCAAAGTAGACACAGATCAAAATCTAGCTGACCCGTTCACTAAGCCGATGACTCAGGACAAGCATGATCTGCATAGAGATGCTATCGGGCTTAGACTTGCTAGTGACTTATTTTGATTTAGTATTTGGATGTATGAACGTTTAATCAATTGTACTTCTCTGTTCACTTTTGATTTAATGGTTAAATGCAAACGTTGAATAATACAACTGTGTTCATTTTAATACGTTTAATCCGTGAATATTGTATTCTAAATTATCCGTAGTCAGTCAGACTCGTGGGAGCGATTCTGAATTAAGACTATTCTGACTTTGGACTCAAGCAGTTGACTTCCAAACTCACAGACCTCATTATGAATGACGTTGGATGTAACTCGCATCAAATCATCTTCATGGATCTTGATCATAAGATGTTTTGATAATAGTATGCTCATTTAGTATCCTAAGACCTGAGATACATAATAGAACTCTCGTTTACCGAGGAATATTCTTTGATCATGTCAACCGCTGTTGCGTAACTGCCAGCCATAAAGGTATTGATTGGGAATGTTCTGGAGTTCAGTGGGAGTTGTATGTAGTCGAGATGGGATTCTGTACTCTTACATTAAAATGTAACAGTTAGACATATTGGCGCCCTCGTTGATTCAAACTGGTAAAGTGTGAGGCTTCACCCAAACTAACTGTGTGTTTGATTGGACCACTTTGACTCTATATCGAGAATTACAATAATTGAGCGCCTTATGAGATTGATTTGATCCATGTCTCACTGTTCAGTTAATGTCTTATACAGAAAGGATAGATGACAACGATTACTATAAATTCATTATCTTGCAATAAGGTATTCCAATATACTTTGGTTATGAATTTGAAAATGTCATATTCGGTTGGGACAGCTATGTGTAGCTAGAACGCCTCTAGCTGTTAGCGTTGTGATACTTGACCCATATCCGTCCAAGTGGGAGACTGTTGGATTTCATGGTCGGTTCTGGTCAAGTCAACGCGACCGACCCGAATGTGACCCGGTATGAGTTACACCGGGGGTTAACGAAATACAAAACCCACTTAAATGTTAATTGGGCTTGACACAAAAGATTAGATAGACCGGATAATGGTTAAAGGCTTTGTTTGGTTTATTGGGCTCAAGCCAAATTGGTTTAATTTGATTAAACCCTAATAATAATATCTATATATAGTATGAGATATTGTTATCAACAAGACCAATCAACAAAACTACAAACCCTAATAACAACCACTGTTCCGGCGCCGTTTTCCGGCGGTCGTTTTTCCGGCGACCAATTCCGGTCACCGGATTCCGTCCATATCACCCTCTCCGGCCAAACTTAGTTGCATATCACCACCGTATAACCACTGGTGCTGCTCCCTGCCTCTGTTCGTCTGTCTACAGCTCACTTCCGGCGAACAAGTTTTTCCAGCGAGCTCCATTTCTGGCCGCCGCTGCTTCTGGTCATCACAGAACACCACCGCCGCCTGCTCTGGACCTCCGGCGCTGCTGTACACTGCTGGAACCAAGCTGCTGCCGCTGTTCCGACGAGTCGCCGCCGCCCTCCGCCGCCATCTGCCGCCGGAGCTGCTGTCGGGTTCTTTTGTGTCCAGATCTAGCTTATTCGTTAAGCCTCGGTGTCTTCCCGGTTTCGATAACCGAGGTATATCGATAATCTAAACTATGGTTGTTTAATCTTGTTTAAATCGTGCTCGTATTGTTGTAATCGGATCCGGGTTTTGGGTTTCGGTTTTGGTTCGTTTAATCGTTTATATTCCGCTGCGTTTTTATAGTTCGTTTATATATCCATGTTTATTAATATTGATAAATAACTATTGAAACGAAATAATTAATAAAACGGGTTTAAAAGGTTTATCCTTTTTCGTTCCGAACCACCGTTGAAACCCAACATTCTCATCTATGATTGGTTTTCTATGGAGAGTGAAATGGTGGTCTTGGGTCTAACTCATACTCACACATGTAACAAAAAATAAAGGGTTTCTCATCTATGATTGGTTTTCTCTGAAAAATGAAATGTACATGTTCGGGCGGGTCAGTGGCTCCTCAGTGATCCACATGGCTATTAAAAAATATATAGATAAGAAAAATATTGCCCGCGTTTCTTTATATACTAAATAAATATCGAAACACTGTCAAATCCGAAAACTTTGTGCTAGAATTGCTAGACCGTTTAGTCGCTTAGATAGCAGATAAAATGAGGTCTAAGAGATGGGGCTTTTGGGACTGTATTCCGGCCAGGCCCAACGAAATAAACATTTATGTCAATATTTCATTGATATAAAAGCGAAACTCAAAAGAGTCAAGTCCTAACGCCATATAGAGACACAAAAATATAAAATAAAATAATATTTGCAAAGTTCTCTTTATATAATATATCTTTGACCCGTATTTATTTTCAAGTGATTCTTACAAGACATAATCTTAAAAAGGCCTAAATCTTACAGTGTTGTGTTTGTGGCTGAATATGTTTTATTTTATTTTAATCTTTTGTTTTACTTTTTCATAAGTGTCACATGTGTATCGTGTAACACGTGCGTCATTCTTCACAACCTTGCATTCTCAATTCTCGTCTTTGTTAGTTTAGGCCCTCTCTAGCCAAAAAGGTCAAACTGGAAAATCAATCAAATTATTATATATGTTCATTGCATAAAGAATACTAATAATAGCTTTTGAGACTACGGATTATCTGAATTTTTAAATTAAAATAATAAAGAGTAGAACATTAAATTTGTTTTTATTAATGTTGGTGCTTAATAAATTATGTAACAAATAGTAAATTGTTTTTATAATTGACCACAAAAGTTTTGTATTTTAGTGTTTGTCACAAAGGTTTGTTTAAAAGATTAAAATTATATAATTTTCATTTTCTATAAACTTTTCATAAATTTTTTGTACTTTGAAGTTTAGCTACAAAGTTTTTATTGTTACAATTTTGATTTTTAAGAAAAAGTTAAATAAATAGTGTTTTTTTCCTCAACATTCAAGTATAAAAATTTTGACACATTGGTGTTGCTATTTGTTTTCATAATTGATATACCGAGTGGCATCACAATATCAATGCCATAACGAACTGATTTCGGTCAAAACCAAAATCCCCCCCCCCCCCCCCCCCCCCAAATCAAGCGTGGGAAGTTGACTGCTTCTCTTTTAATCATCAAGTCACCACCCATATTGAGCTAGTTACTCTTTCTAATGGTTGCTTTGTGGATATAATCTGGTTGGAACAACTTTACCTTGATAAGATTGAATACAAACCCTAAATGCGTACAATGATATTGATTTTAAAATAGGATTAGTAAGTGTAAGTAGAACTAGCGAGTTTTCTAGAAAAAATAAAAATAAAGAAAACCTACAAGCCACAAAAGGAATATTATATAATCACATGCAATTATTTCATTTGCCTTTTTCAAAACTTGAGATTTCTGAACTTCGTAAGGCAATATGGGAATATAAATACTATGAGCAAGAATACAAAATTCTACCATTTTGTATTTCGTATGTAGATGCTATGTGCATAGACGCGTTACCTTCTCTCGAATTCACCCAAAGTCATTTTTTTTCTATACGACTTTCAAAGATTTATGTTCACTTGAATTAGGACGTACTAGAAAACCACTAATGTTATGCACAGACAACAAAATAATGCCGTAAGACGAATCATAAACAAACTAGATGACATTATTCTGCATGCACAAATTTACATACACTACAAAAAAATTGGCCTAAGACAACCTTTATTTCACAAAAAAAGCTGCATTAGGTGAAGTTGCATTAGATCTAATTATGCAACCTTTTTGTTAGATAACGCAACTGTTTCTTTCAAATGAAACACTTTTAAAGGGTTGCATTTGAAACAAACAGTTGCATTATCTAACAAAAAGGTTGCATTAGGTCTTATGCAACTTCACCTGATGCAGCTTTTTTTTGTAAAATAAACGTTGCCTTAGACCAATTTTTTTGTAGTGATATAGTCATTTTAGTGCGGTGCACACAAAACAACTTTGGATCCAAGCTATACACTACTAGAAAACAAGTCATTTTCTTACAAAACTTTCCTACAAATTTCCTACGACATGTAGTTCTAACATATTTCCAATAAAAAAAATAAGCTCCAACTTTGCTACAACATTATCTAATAAACATTATGTTAAGTCAAAATAGTTTTTGTAGGAAAGTTGTAGGAAGTTTACAACCACATGTTTTTGTAGCAATTTTGTAAGAAAAGTTGTTGGAAAACGGTTGAAAACGATTTTCAAGCATGTGTTTTTTCAACGCAACTTTTTGTTGGAAACTTGTTGGAAATTGGATTTTCCAACAAATTTCCTACGAATTCAGTTGTAGAAAAACATTTTTCTAGTAGTGATACTCATGAGCAATATATGAATAGTTGGAAATATATTTTTTATATATATAGACATAGTACGGTACCTTAACTAGACCATGAAAAACTATACATACTTTATAATTAGTATAAGCACACCCTGTTATAGCAATATATCAGACGGCTTAATAATATATAACGTTCATAAATATGTTGTAATACTACACTAAAACTGAAAATAACAAATTTTGTATTTTAGAGTATAACTTAAAATATTAATAAAGGATACCAAAGATATTAGAGATTTAAAAGGTTGGTGAAATCTATTTTGTATGAAATGTCGAACTTGTCAATTACGTTTGGCATTCGGAAACTTTGAAAAAATTGGGTAGAAGGTACTAGGTAGCATATTCCAATCCCCATTTAGTTTTGATATGATATAGATATATGATAATAAAATTTAATTACAATTCACATTTGATTCGTTGAGTAAACTCCACGTCTCCACCCGACCAAACCACAATTACAAAGTCAACAAAAATGATTTCTTTTTTAATTAAATATAATATCTTAAACATACAAAGATCAATTAGATGACTTTTTTTCTTTCCTCTTTTAAGTACTCACTTCTTAATTAATATACTTTTTATTGATTTTTTTTTCAATCTTTTTTTTAGCAACTAAAAGCTGGTTTGACATATGAACTAGCGTTGCATTCACATGCGAACGTTCTTCGTACTTACATTAATTTTGGTGGACTAGCTAAATGGGAGCCTTGCATCTAACCGGTTAAATTGTTGTTGAGAACCACAAAGATCTAGTAAATCTACTTGCATGAAATTCGTAAAAACGCTCCTTAATTTCATTTGGATGCATGAGAAGTGTTTTAAGATGTTAAGTTTTTCTAAATAAGGTTTCACGGTTTCGGTGCAACGTGTACGGTTATATATAAAGATTTTACTTTTTTTTTTATAACATAAAGTTTCAAATACATTAATTTATTTCACAGTTTAACGACTTTTTCATCATTTAACGTGTCGCAACACGTTCCAAGACTTGTTCATCGCAAAATCTAAACAAAAATCTAAAACGTCAAATCCACAAAATAACACCAAGATGAGTACATGACATGTTGATACTATGTTTGAACATGAGATTTATTCTTTCTGTAATCATTCTATCTCAAATTGGCATGTTTTAATTAATTAAAATAGCATAGCCTTGAGGTAATGCCCTGTGATATACTTTAACGTACAAAGCATTAAAGCTTATTTGGCAAATGTTAATGAGTGAGACACCACTCTCTTCTGGGCTAAGGGGCGTTAAAGACAAGTTGGGTAAACGTGTTTACGGGCTTTAAGATCCTCCACACTAACACACAATAACTTAAGCATTTTTTTTAAATTAAACCATTTCTATTAGAGTAAGATAGAGATTAATATGAGTAAAGTGAATGTTGTGACGTCTACGTGAAGTTAGGGCACAAATGTATACTGCATGACCTTATAATTAACAGCATGACATTTAATGTTTAAATTAAATGAATTTTTATTCGGCATATGTATAAATAATTGTAGTTCATTTTCTGTCATCGTTACTTTGATGGGATAGTCATGGAGGTTTTCTTTATGAGTTTCCTTCATGAGGATGTTATATGTTAAAGTCCTAAAACGGATATTTTTGTCAGTACATTTCACAAGACTAGAAGTGTTGGTTGTTAGAAAAAGTTCATACCGCGTTAAAAGTAAACACGATTTTATTAGAATAGTAAGGGGGATGCACCTAGATAAAAATGTAATGAATGGGTAAGTTTGACGCCCTCAATTCATGATCCGATCAAATATATGCTTGTCTATATTTTTACCTTTCAGTTCTGACATCCTTTTCCATTTGTCTATGGGTAAAGTTGTTTGATATAAAACATGTGTGCAAAACTACAAATGTCAAAAAAACATATTATTCGCGAAAAACCAATAGCCTATATATGTAGTTTTGAAAAAATATAATATTAGAAAAAAATTAAAATGATAAGAGAAAAGGCATTTGAAATCCCAACAGATATACCAGATACCTGTGATACCCAACGGGTATACTCGAGAAATGCTTGACATATGTATTGGGCCAGGTTTGGAACATAACTAATTTTAACAACCGAGTATGTGATTACAACTCTGTTAAATATAAAAAATAAATATTAAGTTTTTTTTTGGGTAAAAAAATAAATATTAAGTTATTACATATAAAATAAATCAATATTTTTTATCAAATAAAAATCATACCTAGTTCTTTTAGTTAGTTTGGTGTGAGATATCAAAACTCATATATTACCACTTCTAAGCCCAAAAACACTATTAGAAGTATACATTCTATATTTATCGAAAATATATGAGCTACGTTTAAAAGTTTTGAGCCTAAAAATAAGGGAGGCCGAAACCCTAGTTCTGAGCCTAAAAAATAGGGAAGGCTGAAACCCTCCTCGCCTCTTAAAAGTCCCGTCCATGGATGAGTATAGAACTGATGTCTAGTGCATAAGGGGAGAACTGGAAGAAGCGTCTACCCGCTTGGACTATGTAAGTATGAGGTAATTTTGAGGAATGATTGGTATAACTATAAAGTGCGTGCAGTTAGTTGATTGTACCTTGATATATTGAATGTTGTTAGGAAAATGTAAGTTTATAAAAAACTGGTAATTTATACGTCGCGTTACGTCGAGACAGATCATAAAGCACAAACGGTGGTAAAACCCAAACGGCGGTAAGTCGATATAAATTCTGTCGGTTTCAGTTATGTGAGTGTTATAATACATGAACTAAACCATGAATAAATATAAAAATTGAGATGGACCAATCATCAATGGGTAGCTTCCAGGAGAGGCTCGGAGGGTGTGCGAGCCGTACCATCGGCCGGGGCACATAAGGTTCGGGGGCACAAACTTTTTTATACATACTACATATATATGTTTTTTGGTGTTAAAAATAATGTTATTTGCAATGGTTATGAGATAAGTAAATGCTCAGAATGAGTTTTTGTTTATAATAAATTGGTCGATAAAAGTTTTATCCATATACGTTGGCGAATAAATTTTTTTTGTTAAGGCATACGGGCCTTTTTATTTTTGCTTGGCCGAGGTATTTAAATTCTCGGAGACGGCCCTGGTAGCTTAAGTCGGTCAAACTTGAGCGTTGGTAAAATTCCAACCGTTGTCGATCCGGGTTGTTGAGGCGGCGGGCCTACGCAAATTCGGTCAGTTTCCTTCATGTTCGTTACGGCACTGGAGCTAAATTTTTTTTGCCATTCGGTCGTTTCGTTACATTTTTTATGGTACTAGAACTAAAAGAAAACGCGGTGAGTTTAGCGCATACGACCATTTTCCGTTACGCTCATTACGATACCAGAATTAAAAAACCAAATAATAAATTGGCATTCGATCGGTTTTCATTACGTTCGCTACAATACAAAAAAGAAAAACAAACAACCTTTTACCAATTAGGTGTCGTCAATTGACCCAATAAGGTCCTTACGACACCAAACCTTTCGTTTGTATATAGTAGTAAAAATAACAATAATTTGTTAACTTGTATGCGAATATATATAATATAATATTTTTTATAATCCCTGACATAGTGCATGTCTTCTATATTTGGCTATTTAGGGTAATCAAATTACACACGTAAACGTGTTAGGGCAAGTAATTACTAAAAGTTACATGCTGCCCCCCCTGAAAAATTGCAACTTTTACACATTTCCGCTGTGATTTACTATTTTCTTCAACTATATGAAGTCAACTTTCAAATTTCAACGCCTGAACCCCACAATATTTTGTATATATACATCTCACCCCTTCATTAAAAAACGGTGTACTCTTAATCACAATGCTTATTTCACATGCAATGAAATCAATATCTTTCTTCAACCCCCTCTTTTCCAATTGCCACCGCCACCGCCACCATCGGTGTTCTCAAACTATTGTTTTCAATCACCGTGCTAAATCTTTTGTTGTCAAGGCAAGAACAGGAGGGGCATATGATAGTGGGGATAATATTGTAGAGGAAAACATGATTGTGTTAAGAATGCGAATAAAGGAGATGAAGGTGGATGGTTTGCCACCAACGGGGTCGGAGAGTTGGATGGAGTGGGAGAAAAAGTATTATGAGCAATATATTAGAGATGTATGCGAAGCAATGAGGATGTTACAAACGTGTTTGATGAACAATAGGCCAAGTTTGGTTCTTGGGACATTGGTACTTTTGATATTAAGTGCTACTTTTTCGGGTAGTGTTGTCATCCATAGTTTTATAAGTTTCGTCAGGTCGTTTGAGTAACTTGCAAGTAATCTTTAAGACTCGATCGCTTACTATAATAAACGGAGGCTTAGTTTGTAATAAGCAACTAGCTAGTGGAATAGACAACAATATATGGAATCAAACTACAAGAAAAAAAGATGATGTTTAATGCCCTTTAGTTTCATCATGGGGAAAAATAATCGTATAATACTAGCTAGGTTGATGTTATATAAATTATGTCACGTTTTAAAGGTAAAAGTGCATGGTTACATGTATTTATGAGATTCTTAAAATTATTTGCTTAATGTTGATTATGTATCGAGCGATCTTTATATGATTTATCTTTAATTGGGTGCAAAACATATATACCAAGAACTAAAATTAAGTGTCCCTTGCATGATTAATGAAGTATATAGAAAATGAGTAGGTATCATTTGCAAATCAAATCCAGAAATTGGGTGTTGATGGATTGAAGCAGCTGTTAACCAAATCACATGTATTAGCCAAGTAATTTTGACAAGACAACGGCAAGCGAATCTACTACTTCGATAGGGCTTTTGTTTTTGTGTTTTGGTGTGCTGACTGCTGATGGATGACAACATAAAAAACATGTTTGAAAACTATGGATAACCACACAAATGCTCTGGTCCATACCTTCCATCCTCATTTTAATTTAAAATTTTATTAAGATTTAATTACAGGAATAATCTCTATGATATGAATATAGGATCATCTTGTAACATCCTGAAACTATCACTACTACATAAATAGGTATTTGCCATCAATTTTTTGTTATGGAAAAAATCGGTAGCAAGTTTTGCTACGAATTAGCTACGGATTAGCTAGGGGCATTTTTTGCTTCGATTTTGCTACGAATATTCCGCTGCAAGAAAAAACCCGTAGCAAAATTTGTAGCAAACTTGAGATAGTAAGTATTATAAAAATTAGTTCATAAAATCGGTAGCAAAAAACGTAGCAAACTTGAGAAAATAAGTATTATAAAAACTGAAATCCAAAATTGGTAGCAAAATCCATAGTAAACTTGAGAAAATAAATATCATAAAAACGATTCCAATAAAACTGGTAGCAAAAATCCGTAGCAAAATAAAGGAAATTACTATTTAAAACTTTATAACAAAAAGTTTAGTAAAACTCGTAACAAATTTCGTAGCAAATTTGAGAGAATAAAAATATTAACATAAAATTCATTACAAAATGGTAGGAAAAGAAAACAAATTTAAAACTAATTTTTCGAAATCTGTAACGTAGCAAAACAAAAGTGACCTTTGTCAACAACTATTATTGTAACATGCGTTTAAATACCTTAACACACGTTGACATGCATAGTAATAAGGTGATAAAAAATATTCCAGTCTGCTTTAAAAAAATATATCATATTTTACCACAACTCCATCACGAACAAAAACTAGTAACTCAATAATAGAAAAAACAAATTTACATAAAAAAAAACATTTGCTGTGGAGTTTTGCTACGGAAAATATCAGTCGCAGTAATTGCTACGATTAGCTACAGATAAGCTAGGGACACATTTTGTTATAATTTTGCTACGAATATTCCGTTGCAAAAGGAAAAAAATGCAGCAAAATCCGAAAAAAAAACTTAAGAAAATAGGTATCTTAAAAATAACTCCATAATGATGGTAGCAAAACTCATAGAAAATATGAGAAAATAAGTACTATATAAATGATTTCAAAAAATTGGTAGCAAAATCCATTGCAAACTTGAGAAAATATGTATTATAAATATAAATTCATAAAGTCAGTAGTAAAATCCATAGCAAACTTGAGAAAACACACATCATATAAATAATTTCAAAAAATTGGTAGCAATATCCGTAGAAAAACCAGAAAATAAATATTTAAAACCTCATAAAATAAACTTTGGTGCAGATACTATCGATACCGACTGAAATCGCGTAGGTTTGCCGCCGTAATGTTCGTTGTTTTGTCCATTTGTTTTAAATTTTATTATGTTATGTTTTGTGGCTTACTAATTTATGTTTACGATTTAGTGTCGTTAATGCAAACTCCGTTATCTCACACATTCATATATGCATTTCACTTAATTAGGATTAATTAAGTGTGTTGATTATTGCACAAACATTCACATAGCGGTAATTTGGGAATTACCGAATCACGCGAATATGACTCTGAACGTCGGTGGAATATGAAATTAACATCTCGAGCATATGTTTATAAATTTATCTATGTGAATTACATGCCAAGTGATTATGTGTTTAGTTCATAGGTTGTTTCATGAAATTGCAATCCATTGCGTGTAAGTTGTACGTTTTCGGCTTTTATTAAATTATTTTCAACAAATATCAACGAGGCTTTATTTTATTAGCTTGAGTTGGTATTTTATTTATAATATTTCGTTATGACCAGACTTGGTGTTATATTGCTAATTTGAGTCAAAACTCGTTTAATAAAGGATTATTCTTGTAAATTTGATTAAATTAAAATTAAAACAAAACCTCAACCCTAATCCCTCTGTCACACCCCAACCTACGGCGGAAATGCCGGGGCGCGAACTGATTGTCACAGCTCTCAAGGTACTATCATGCAATATTTTAATGACAATATCTATTAATTTTATTCAAATTTCAAATAAATCAAATACAAAATACAACTTATTAAACAAACAATAAACACAAATTTATTTCTTGATTTAATCCTTTTTTTCTAACATAATTCTTCACTAAATCTTTACAAAGTCTTGCAACTAATTCAAGCGATAACCTGCATATGCGTATAAAATGGAATTTTGTCAACAACACATGTTGAGTGAGCAACACATCAGTTTAGTTGTACATATAGTATATATAACAAAATACGTAGCTACAACAAGTCATATGAGAATAACAAAATAACCAAATGAGCAAGTATAACTGAGATGTCGAGAAGCACAAAGGCTAATGACTGGCGTATGATCATACTAGACTGAGATATGTTGGACCTCTCCGAATGCGGAAGCATACAAAGCAAATAAGCACATAAACAAGTAAGGTATAAGTTGTTAACACATAAGACAAAGTTGCATTTTTGAGTATAAGTATGTATAAGAAGTATTATCTACGCATATGTCCCCAAAACATTGAAAGCGGTAAAATAGGGGAATGTGGTACTCACCTTAGCAATAAGCAAGAGATAAATGAATGCGGTAAGAACGGTAGTAAGCAAGAGTTACACTCTTCGGAAGTTATTGACGAGAAATCCTAAGTAACAATAGTTGTGGAAATAAATACGAATTGAATAAAGAGTCTAAAAACTAAATAGAGGTTCGGGATTCGATGATCGAGTGCACTCTAACGTAGGTTTAATATTAATAGATTATATTTTATTATCACTTTTATTTATCAAAGGTTTATAGCATATTTTAATTATATTATAAATAAAATATTCAACTAAACAATTATAAATTTTGAAAGCATAATATAAAGGAGTTTGCTTTAAAAGATTATTCTAAATTAAAGATGTGTTTAATGTATTTACATATGTTTTTATTATTAATAAATATTTCATTAATATTGTAAATAATAGATAAACAATAAATATTTATATTAAATTATAATATTTTATAAAATACTCGAACTTAAATTAACGAGGTGAATACTAAATTAAAACCCGAAAATATTCAATACAAAAACCCTTTTATGTCTTTAATATAAAACCCTTTATCATTCTATATCACATGATTTTAACAAAGATTCGGAAACGTGGTCGGTTAACTTGTCGGTTTTCATAAAATAATATTTCTTAAATAATTAATAAAATTTATCCTTTATTAAAATTAGTTATAATAATTAATAAAAAGGAAAATAAGCCTTAAAATTCGGGTGTCCAGGTTCGAACCCGAGACCACCCCGTTCTAACAGACCAAACAAGCCAACTGGACTAACAACTTCATTGATTAAAGCACGAAAACAGATTAATATAGACAGGGACAACAGAACCCTCCAAACCATAAACCCTAATTCGTAAACTCGTTCAATCCGTTTGATGGGATTACGTTCTACATGTTATAGCGACTGTATTACAAGTTTTTATTACCTGAAACGATGATTTTGGATGGTGATTGATGTTACTACAGTCGCGGCCAAGAACTGAATGGGTTTTGATGTTGCAGATGATTCCAGACCAATTGCTCGCAGGGGTACGATCGACGGGTTATATATGATAGTGTATATAAATTTAATTGAATTATTACGAACGTTTATATGTATTATAAGTTAGGGTTAGGGTCGGCTGGAGGATATACGAGCCGCAGATTCGTTTAGATACAATTAGCATAATAATATTGTCGGTTACACCGATTTAGGAAGGGATAACATAAACTTGATCTAGTTTCCTTATTGAAGACGATAATTGAGGGGCAAGTCAAGTAACGGGTTTGATATACGGGTCATGGGTAAATGGATATCCACACAAAGAAATGGGTTATGGATAAAGTATGATATAAATTTCAAATTAGTCCCCGAACTATTGAGGTGGAATCAGAAATAGGTTAAAGTATAGTTACGGGTTTAAAATGCCTATCTTTAAAAGTTATTTATACATATTTTTTTTATATTAAATAAGTATAATAAGAAATTTAATAATAAAATAATAATTATTATTCGGTAAACACGATATTTATTGTTTAAATTTCCCAAATATAGAAACGGGTCGGGTTAAGGTTATTAAAATAATAATTTAGAATCCCGAGTTGTTACACCCTCCCTCCCACCGTCGAGACTCCTGCCTCCGTTCCTCTTCCACGATCCCAAACGATCAACAAACCATAAGCATCTTCAATTCAACATCAATTATTGCAATTGGTGGTATATTTGAATGATTCTCATCATTTATAACACTAGATGGTAAGTTTTATGCATTGATTTCATGTTTTTGATTAGTTATTGTAAACCCCTAGATGTTAAATCTCTGTATTATTGATGATTATAATGTTAATTGATGTATTAGAACCCTAGATATCAATAAACATGTTAGGGTTTGAGTTTTGATAACAACAGTTAGCTGATAGATTTGTTCTTGTTTATTGTTTGGTCTGTAACTCGGTGATAATTCATTATTTTTGATCGATTCTTGTTTTCATGATGTTCTAATTTGACTCTAGTTTCCAGAAAGTTATGATTTGTAATTTTGGACGCGTTTTTAATTGTTTTTATGATTTTACAAAAACATGTGTCAAAGGTGATGCGGGGAGTCGAGTTCTGGTCTGTTTTCCCGACATCATGACTCTTTTATGACCAGTCCAAATGGGTTTTTCCACTTCCGGAACTTTAAATTTGGAGTTAAGATGTTAACCCAATTGGTCTTGCTTGATTTGGTGTTACACCCTCACTTAAGGCCTAGGCGTGTGACCCAATAGTTGGTACCATGTTTTTATATAAACCAGAGTTACATTTGTTTAGCAGAAGTCTTTATAAATATAAGGATCAAAGTTGTAATTTATTTACATAAACAAAAGTTGGGAATTTAAAAGATTTCCCGAACTAGTTCAAAATATTATGTGTTTTACATTACAAAATCACCACCATTTATATATTAAGTTTTATCCAAAATCCGAGCCATTGGATATATAAGTAGCACTTCGATATTCCAAGCGCTAATCTTGTTCACCTGAAAAATGTAAGAAAAATACGTTATCAACGAATGCTGGTGAACACGCTGATGCAAAAATATTTTCTTTTACTTTATTACCCCTCGAGACAACGCCTGTCACGGCCCAACGTGGCTTAGGAATAACAAATTCAAATAACACATTTATAAATTCGAGTCTCTACACCAGGTCACCTCAGCAAACACCGCAGCGTTCGACTTAGTTAAGTACCCGTAAATATACACAAAGGTCGTACTCTCTGCAGGAGAGCGTCCTATGACCAAGGGTGGTGCGGCGTGCCCACCGCGTAGTACCACCTATGTAAGGATCCAGATACACGTATACCACAGCCTGAGGGCTAGGCTCACACTCTTGTTTATAACGGTTTTAGGAACACATAGTTCCTTGTAAACAATTTTCATATAACATGTTTGACTTATTTGAAAACAAGTTTATAAAAGTTTGGGGGCGTATTCACCTTATCGCTTTGGTATCGGCTTCACTCACCGTCCGAGGGTCTTTCCCTTTTTTTTATCTCGCACCTATAGTACGAGTATAAATATTTCATGATGTTACATCCTCCCCACCTTGAAACAAATCTCGTTCTCGAGATTGCTTTACAAGAACAAATGGGGGTATTTCCTTCTCATTTCCGATTCGAGTTCACAAGTATATTCGGGCCCTCTACGCGAGTCCCATTTAACTTTCACAATTTTCAATTTTTTTCTTTTCAATTTTTTTATTTTCGAATCTTCAATTTTAATTGGACGTTCTACGAATTTTAAGTTCTCATTTATTTCAACGTCTTTTAATGGCATTGCTAATGATTCATCGGTCAAACGCTTACGCAGATTCGAAACATGGAATACATCGTGTATCCCTTGCATTTCCTCGGGCAGTCGCAAACGGTATGCAACAGTGCCGATTCGTTCGAGTACCTCAAAAGGTCCAACGAATCGAGGACTCAATTTTCCTTTCTTACCAAAGCGAACAACGCCTCTCCAAGGCGAGACTTTCAATAACACTTTGTCACCAACATTGAATTCTAATGGCTTACGACGGACATCAGCGTAACTCTTTTGGCGATCACGTGCCGTCTTAAGTCGTTCTCGGATTTGGAGAATTTTGTCGGTTGTTTCTTGGACTACCTCGGGTCCAGATAATTGATTATCTCTGGTTTCAGACCAGCACACGGGCGTTCTACACTTTCGACCATATAACGCTTCGAATGGTGCGGCTTGAATACTTGTGTGATAACTATTATTATACGAAAATTCCATTAGGGGTAAGTAGTCATCCCAACTTCCACCTAAGTCGATTACACAAGCGCGGAGCATTTCTTCCAACGTTTGAATCGTCCTTTCGCTTTGCCCATCGGTTTGTGGATGATAGGCGGTGCTAAGGTTCAATTTCGTACCAAGAGCTTGTTGGAAGCTTTTCCAGAAATGAGACGTAAAACGACTGTCTAGGTCAGAAATTATGGACAGCGGTACTCCATGTAAAGCAACAATGTTGTTCACGTAATTACGCGCTAGTTTTTCCATTGAGTACGACTCATTGATGGGTATGAAGTGTGCAGACTTTGTTAATCGATCCACAATCACCCAAATAGCATTGTGTTGTCGAGTCGTATTCGGGAGTTTGGTTATAAAATCCATAGTGATTAACTCCCACTTCTATACGAGAAGTTCGGGTTGCTGAAGCAATCCTGAAGGCTTTTGGTGTTCAGCCTTGACTTTCAGACATGTTAAACATTTCGCCACATGCGAAGCGACATCCCTTTTCATCCCATTCCACCAATAGTTTGCTTTAAGATTATGGTACATTTTATCGCTTCCGGGATGCATCATGTATTTCGACTTATGGGCTTCATTCAAGATTTTCTCACGCAAGCCTCCAATGATTGGTACCCAAATCCTATTACCGAGTCTAAGGATACCATCGTCACTTTTGACTAGCGAGTCAATGGTGCCGTTACGTTTTTCATCGGAGATTTGATTTTCATTGATCGCTTGAATTTGCGCGGATTTGATTTGTTCAAATAGATCAATTTGGAGTTCTAGGCGCAACGCTCGAACTCTTTTAGGCTTTTCATATTCCTTGCGACTTAAGGCATCGGCCACAACGTTAGCTTTGCCTTCATGGTAAACAATCTCACAATCGTAGTCATTGAGTGTCTCCATCCATCGCCGTTGGCGTATGTTAAGTTCCTTTTGATCAAAGATGTGCTTTAGACGTTTGTGATCGGTGTACACAGTAAATCTTACTCCATAGAGATAGTGCCTCCATATCTTAAGTGCAAAGATTATGGCGCCTAACTCTAGATCGTGAGTCGTGTAGTTCTTTTCGTGTACTTTTAGTTGACGAGAGGCGTAGGCGATTACTTTCTTACGTTGCATTAGTACACATCCCAATCCGGAGTGAGATGCGTCACTAAATACCACAAAGTCCTCAGTACCTTCTGGCAAAGCCAAGATAGGTGCTTGGGTGAGCTTTTTTTAAGTATATCGAACGCCTCTTGTTGCTCCGTTCCCCATTCATACTTGATATTCTTTTGATTTAAGGAGGTTAGGGGAACGGCGATACGAGAGAAATTTTCGATGAATCTACGGTAATATCCGGCCAAACCTAAGAAACTTCGGATCTCAGTTGGCGATTTTGGAATCTCTCACTTAGAGATGACTTCAATCTTAGCGGGATCGACTTGAATACCGTTGACGTTGATGATGTGTCCAAGAAATTGTAACTCGTGCATCCAGAACTCGCATTTCGAGAACTTGGCATACAACTTCTCGATTCTAAGAATTTCAAGCAACGTTCGGAGATGGACTTCATGATTGGCCTTGGACTTAGAATAAATAAGTATGTCTTCGATGAATACGATAACAAATTTATCCAAGTAGGGCTTGCAAATACGATTCATCATGTCCATGAACGCGGCTGGAGCATTAGTAAGTCCAAACGGCATGACCGTGAACTCATAATGTCCATACCTTGTTCGAAAAGCGGTCTTTGGAGTATCTTCGGATTGGACTTTAAGTTGGTGATTGCCGGAACGAAGATCGATTTTAGAAAAGAAGCTAGCACCTTGAAGTTGGTCGAAAAGATCGTCGATACGAGGGAGTGGATATCGGTTTTTGATTGTGACTTTGTTTAACGCACGATAGTCGATACACATCCTCATGGAACCATCCTTCTTCTTGACAAACAAAATTGGCGCTCCCCAAGGTGACGAACTCGGTAGAATAAAACCTTTCTCCAATAGCTCATCGAGTTATTTCTTTAACTCCTTCATTTCAGTTGGGGCTAAGCGATACGGAGCTTTGGCGATCGGAGCGGTACCGGGAATGAGATCGATCCTAAACTCTACTTCACGATCAGGAGGGATTCTGAGAAGTTCGTCAAGAAAGACATCGGAAAATTCGGAGACTATAGGTACGTCCTTTATCTCGTTAGGCTTTGACTCTTCAATGACGTAGGCCATGAATGCTAAGCATACTTGATTTAAACACTTGTTAGCCTTAATCATGGAAATTATGATAACTTGTCTCGCGTCTTTGTCCCCTTCAATTCGAATCGTTCGTTTATCGGGGGCTTAAAGTTAAACGGTTTTGCTATTGCAGATGATATGGGCATGGTTATCGGATAGCCAATCCATACCAAGTACAATATCAAAACCAGCCAGACTCAAGGATAACAAACAGATACGCAAAATATACCCAGCTAAAAGAATTTTTCCGTTTTCAAGGGCTTCGGAGATCTTAATGATTTCGCCACTAGCAGTCTCGATGCTTCGAGTTTTATCTAATTTTGTTAATGGTTCGTTTAATAGACTACAAAAACTATAATCTATAAAACTCATATTGGCACCCGAATCAAATAAAACTCTAGCATAGGTGTCGTTGACTAGAAACGTACCGGTGATGGTTTTCGGCAAGTCAGCGGCTTTCTTTGTGTCGAGTACGAAGACTCGAGCGTTTCCCTTCTTGTCCTTGCCACTTCCACCCGCACCACCAGTCGCGGGTTTGTTCTTTGGGCACTCGAAGCTCAAATGGCCCATCTCCTTGCAATTATAGCAAATCATCTTCTTCTTCCAACAGTCAGCAGCCGCATGACCCGTACGGTTGCATGATTCACAGACATTAGGAGGCGGGGCGAAGTTGCATCGACCTTTGTGATACCTCCTACAGGTCTTGCATGGCGTAGAGTTGTTTCGATTTACGCCTTTGCCTTTGAAATTGGTACTTCCTCCAGCTTTCCCTTGGGCTGTTGTTGTTGTAACCTTCTTGTCTTCTTCCTTGTTGCGGACCATGCCGCCCATCAAATAACCGGCTAACTCCATCACGGAGTCAGCGGTTTGAGGTAGGTGTGACCTCACCATGTCGCGGATTTCCCGCGGCAGTCCCCATATATACCTTGTAACCTTGTTGGATTCAGGATTCACCAGCTGGGGAACTAGACGGCAATACTCGTGAAACTTCGTGTTGTATTCACGGAGATTCGTCCCCACGACCTTAAGATTGAGAAATTTCGTTTGGATTTGGTCGGTTTCATGCATGGGACAAAATTTTGCCATCAACAAGGCTTTGAACCCACTCCAACTCAAACTATACATCATCTCTCTTCCTTTGCTCATCAAAAAACATTCCACCACTCCAGTGCTTTACCCTTGAACATGAGGGCCGAATATTGAATCTTTTCCTCCTCGGAACACTTGCTCGTTATCACAATTGTTTCCATCTCCTCAAGCCACCTCACAGTCATGATGGCTCCTTTGTCACCATGGAACTCTTTCGGTCCATAGTATTTGAAATCTTTAAACGAACACCCACTAATTTTGAGTTTCTTGAACTCTTGCCTAACTCTACCGTCAGCGTTAGACTCATGAACACTTTATTCCCTATGCGAAGGTTTAGAATGAGGTTTAGAAACAGATTTTCGGGAAGGATTAACAGAACGAGAGTGTTTCGAATTTCGAGATTGAGACCTAGCCATGGACTCTTCTCTCACCGCATCCTTAATCATTCTTTGTATTTGACTTTTATACTTATCGGGATGGGTTCTTCTTGTTATTTCTCGGGGCCTTTCCCCTTTTCTTTTCTCGCAATCTCTTTGTTATTGCTTTGTTCAGACATATTTCTTTTTTCTTAAGTCTGAAATTTTTAACAACGTTTCTTTTATTAAACACATATTTTTTACACATACACACACAAATATATATATATATATATATATATATATATATATATATATATATATATATATATATATTTCACAATACAACACTTATATATATCGTTCCAACAATATATATAGATCATCCTATCTTTATTAAGAACGTCTCTACGTTCTTTATTACACAATATTACACAACACACATAGGATTACACTAATCACACATCACTTTCTCGTCATCTTCAATATTTTAAGAACTTCTTCACCACTTTTGTCAGTTTGTTTCATTTATGAAGAAGCATCTCTCCCATTTTCTTTTTTTTTTCTTCCCTTCCTCGGCTACCTTCTTCCTCCAATCGTCGGTTTCGTGCAAAGCACGATCCAAATGTTCTTCATACGATTGCGGGACCTTGTCGGGGTATCCATATTGTGGAGGTGGGTCGCGGTAACCCAATGTCACCATCTCGTAGTGATTCCTTGGTTCAGGATACGGGACCTTAGTCATGTCGGATGCAAGGTAGAAGAAAGTCTTAGCAGCTTGGTTTTGTTCTCGAATCTCATCAGCTTGCTCTTGAATCGAGTGAATTTTTCCTTGGAATGGTGGGAAGCTTGACGAAGCTTGGTTCCTGAGTTGCTCCAGATATTGAACATACGGATCGACGGAACCGTAGCTTGGGGTTTTGGGAAGTGAGTGATCCATCCATAGAGCTTGATATCTCATTGGGATTATTGGAATGCTCTTCTTCCGGTTCTTCCTCATTCTCTTCCTTGGGATCCTCCTCTTCTTCGGGGTCCTCTTCTTCTTCGGGATCCTCCTCTTCCTCGGGTTCTTATTCTTCCGGTTCATCTTCCTCCATGGGTTGTGTAGTTTCATTCTCCATCGTGGGCATTTTGAAACTTTCGTAGGGCATCATTACCCTCATCGTAAGCTTGTGGGACGGCCCTTCGCCATTTTTGGGTTGCGAGTTGACTTCGTTCATGGTGGAGCTTCCAGTAAGCCACCTTTGTGGGTCAGAGTGACACTACATCCAGTCGGAGGATGGGGATCTTGGTTCTTCCTTTATTGGTCGGTTTGAAAGGAAGGCATAGGATGGGTATGGAGTTGGTAAATATCCGGTGGGGTAGTATTGCGGCTTTTGTGTTGGTTGATAAGTGGGAATCTCCGAGGGATGGTATGTAGGTATTTCAGAAGGTTGATACATGGGTATGGTTGGTGGATGGTAACTTGAGTGCCTTGGTGGTTTGACTCTTTGCTTTGGTGGACTTTCGGGAACGTCAATTGGGTAATGTCTACTTCCGGGGTAGTACACAGGTTTGGACATGTCATGTTCCACATCTTGGTCAAAGTATGCCTCGTAGTATCCATCACTCATGTTATCCTCGGGATAGGGTTCGGCAATTCCAGCCTCTTTAGCTTTTCGTATAAAGTTCGCAATATGCGCCTTGAATGACATCTACATTTTAGGTGGTTTAGAATGTGGAAGGAAAGAAAAGGTTACCAGCCTATCTTATCCCTAAAACACATAAACAATTATTTCCTATACTTGGATCGAAGCTTGGGTATTGTTTTATGATACCCAATTCGCTAAGATCGATGGCTCTGATACCAACCTGTCACACCCTCACTTAAGGCCTAGGCGTGTGACCCAATAGTTGGTACCATGTTTGTATATAAATCAGAGTTACATTTTTTTAGTGGAAGTCTTTATAAATATAAGGATCAAAGTTGTAATTTATTTACATAAACAAAAGTTGGGAATTTAAAAGATTTCCCGAACTAGTTCAAAATACTACGTGTTTTACATTACAAAATCACCACCATTTATATATTAAGTTTTAACCAAAATCCGAGCCATCGGATATATAAGTAGCACTTCGATATTCCAAGCGCTAATCTTGTTCACCTGCAAAATATAAGAAAAATACGCCAGCAATGAATGCTGGTGAACACGCTGACGCATAATTATTTTTCTTTTACTTTATTACCCCTCAAGACTACGCCTGTCACGGCCCAACGTGGCTTATGAATAACAAAGTCAAATAACACATTTATAAATTCGAGTCTCTACACTAGGTCACCTCAGCAAACACCCGCATCGTTCGACTTAGTTAAGTACCCGTAAATATACACAAAGATCGTACTCCCTGCAGGAGAGCGTCCTACGACCAAGGGTGGTGCGCGTGCCCATCGCTTAGTACCACCTATGTAAGGATCCATACACACGTATACCACAGCCTGAGGGCTAGGCTCATACTCTTGTTTATAACTGTAGGTTCCCAGCCGGATCTACACGGAATATCTCGTTCTACGTAGGTGCGGAATCCCTACGTAAGACGTTACGAGCGTAGAAGACGATATCTCGTTCTCAACTTTGGTAATCAAATTTATTACCATCTGAACCGTTTCCCTCCTTTGACTTCAGGAAATATACCCAAGAGTATCGAGAGAAATCATCAGTGATCACCAAGCAGTATGATGTTCCACCTAGGCTTTTGACATTCACGGGACCGAAGAGATCCATGTGAAGTAGGTCTAGGGTACTGACTATTGAATTAACCTTCTTGGTGTGATGGGATTTCTTGTGTTGCTTTCCCTTTTTGCACGATAAGCATTGGTCTTCAAAGTTGAAATTCTTCAAGGGAACACCCAGCACCAGCACATTCTTGACAATGTAGTTCATTTTCCGAAGATGAATATGCCCCATTCTTCTATGCCATAATTCGGACTCCGATTCAGTTGCTTTTGACAGAAGACCACGATTCTTCTGTTTCCATCTCCGTCGACCTCATGTCCATAATATACGTATTCTTTTCTCTTGGAGCCTTCATAACTATCCAATCATCTGGTATCTTGAAACCAGGATACAGCACGATCGCTTCATTCTTGGTAAAGTGTACGGTGTAATCTTTGTCACAAATCTGCGATACACTCAGCAGATTATGCTTCAGTTCTTCAACGAAATTCACTTTCTCTAACGTCATTTTTCCATTTGTCACCGTCCCAATTCCTGTGATCCTTCCACCGCTCTCTCCAGCAAAACTCACTCTTCCTCCCTGAACAGGTTTCCATTCGTGTAACAAACTCTTGTTACCCGTCATGTGCCGGGAACAGCCGCTATCTACAACCCATAGATTGTTTGCAGCCCTGTTCAACTGTTCTCGCACGATTAAAGCAGAGGATTAAAATCTGGGGACCCAAGACCTATTGATTAAATCTGTTAAAATGCATCCTGTACTTTGGCTGTCCAAAGTTAGTATTAGTATGATATCTGTAAGTCCTAAAAGGATACCTTCTTATAGATTGACTATGAGGCCATCCAAACCTTCGTGAATTAAATGAATTATTACTTATGGTTTGGTTGTTAGCAGTGAAAAACTGAGAACGTTTTCTTTGAAAACCTGGATTAGTCCAATGTCTGAACTTTGATGAGTTTTCATTTTTACGGTTATAGTGATTACTGTTAGTTCTGTTCTCTGTTTTCGAAGGCCTCACACCTCTGAATCTCTGCTTCAGAGGGCAATCAACAATCAGGTGTCCTAATTGATTGCATCTGAAACAACTCCTGTGTTCAACTTTCTTTTCAATAGTTGTTTTAGATGTTGAGGCTGCATTACTGCCCGTTTGTCTCACATATGGTGGGACATACGGGTTTAGTGGAGAATTCTTTTCAGTTGTTTTATGTTTCTCTCCACTTTTTGGTAACACTGCCTCTTCTTTTGTCTCACTAGACTCGGATGTCTTGTCCGAATTGATGAGACAGGACTAGGAGCAGAAATCTTAACATTAGAAACAGGCTTACATGTTTCGCCTTTACTAACTTCTGGATCTTTAATTGTAACCTTAACCGGAACTGTCTGACCAAAATCAACATCAACAGATTTCTGATTACTAGGATCATAAGTATAGTTATGATTGTAAGGTGGTGGAACTTCATGATATCCAATTCCTCCTCTTTTAACTGGGGAACTTTGATCACTAACGAGGTGATCAAGTATAGCGGAGGAATTTCTAAATTGCTCAAGCTTTCTGTTAAGTTCCACCACTTTCACCCTGGTGATCAGCTATCTGTTTATCCCTTTCAGCTATTAG
The DNA here is from genome assembly GCF_021521415.1 of Bidens hawaiensis. Lineage (NCBI taxonomy): Eukaryota > Viridiplantae > Streptophyta > Magnoliopsida > Asterales > Asteraceae > Bidens > Bidens hawaiensis. Next base: position 67,193 of record NW_027495183.1, on the reverse strand, counting down.
TTTGGTTTTCTCTTCTAACACTTCATAGCTAAGATCAATTACTTGAATTTTTTCAGCTAGATTTGCTTTAAGACTTCTAATATCTTTCTCACTAGCTTTTATTTTTACCATATAACTGTTTTCTCTAGCTTTAGTGAAATGATGATCTTCTTTTAATGTTTTAAATTGAGCATCCAAACTAACAAACTGATCAGTTATAGTTGTCAATTGTTCAGACAGATTTTCACATTTAGTACAAGGGAGTTTGGTACTTACCTCGGAGAGCTGGTCTGTCACTTCTGCCATGTAAGCTTCATTTTCTCCAGTTACTTTCTCACTTCCTGCAGTTTCGATGTTCTCCAAATTGGCCTGTTTGAAACACTTCTTCAACATGCAGATTTCAGTTGTATTCCCCATTCTGTCTGGATATCATGGCTCTATTCTCATTACCACTCCCACTCTGTTGTGTAGACCTGTTTTTGACTGCGTTCTACACGGTCATTTGTGCACTCTTTCGCAAAGTGTCCATTTTGTTGACAGTTATAACATCGCACCTTTGACTTGTCAAAACCTGGTCTTTCACCAACAAACTTTCTACCTGTCTTCTTCATAAACCTCTTAACTCTTCTCACAATCATCGCCATCTGCCACTGCAGATCCATCTCTTCCAGATCATCAGCATCGATCTGATTATAGTCTTCGTCCAAAGTTGCAGGATCAACAATCTTACCTTGAATGTAATTTTCATACGAAGCAATGAAAGATGCATAGAGAGCAAACTGCTGTTCAGCAGATTTAACACTCATGGGCATCTTAGAGTAGTTGTTGTTCGAAACACTTGGAGAAAAACTACCCTTGGTTGCTTGAGGTTTAGAAGCATTTGATCCACCAGCTACAAAACACACATCACCATTCATGTTGAGAGATACATGACCTTCATGTGTTGAGTTAGCGCCCGAGTCTCCCTTTGAGTAGTAAGCAGATGATTCAGACTTCGAAATTGAACTTGAGTTAACTTTTGCACCATACATTCCTGGATCTTGAACCTGATCAGTTGGTGTCTCTTTTCGAACCATGTTAAGTTCAAACGTTCGTAGTTTGTTGACTGCTGTTTCCAAGTCATAGTCGGCAAACTCTTTGTCTTCTCTCATCAAGACAGTGTACATCTCCCATTTCGGTGGGAGAGCATCAAGAAGCTTTTCCACGATCTCATCTTCTTTGTAAGCAATGGAATAATTGCTGAGTTCGGTCATCAGATGATAATATCTCGTGATGATATCATCAAGTGATTCATTCTTCAGGTACTTGAACACCAAAAATTGGGTTTTAAGTAGTTTAATCTTTGATGCACGAATCCCCAGATTACCCTCAAATCGGTTTTCAAGCGCTTCCCAAAGTTCTCTAGCAGTTTTATACTTCCTGAAGGTGTGAAGAATCTCTTGTGGAAGAGCCATTGTTATCGTTGCATGAGCTTTGCTTTCAGCCTCATACATTTTCTTTTCTTCTTCTTCCATCTTGTTGTATTTCTTAATCTGATCACGACCCTCATACTCAGCAGTTGGTGGAATGTATCCATCTTGAATGCATACCCACATCTTAGCATCTTGGTATTTGACATATTGTTCAAACCGATCCTTCCATGCCACGAAATCGGTTCCCTTAAGCATCTTCGGTGCCTTAGTAGCTGAACCCGCTTCCACTTCCATCTTCACCAGTTCCGTAATATTTATTGAAGACATCTTTCACGAAACACAAAGAAACCCGAAAAATAAAAATTTTATTCTTAACAGTACTGTAGGCGAAGTTGTGGATAACTTCGCTTAAGTCTGAACTTCGCTGATTCTGAACTTCGCTCTCATTTCTAAATTCGCCTGATTTGGCGAAGTTGAGAATAACTTCGCTTAAGTTAAGCGAACTTGGGGGGTAGGCGAAGTTGTGGGTAACTTCGCTTGAGATAAACGAACTTGTGAGGTAGGCGAAGTTGTGGATAACTTCGCTTAACCTTATATCTTCGCCTAAACCCTACTAACAGTGATGGCAACTTCGCCTGATGAACACGATGATTTTGCAGGTTTGATTTCTGGTTTTTGCGAGGTATGTGAAGGTGTAATGGGTTGTTTATGATGGTGGGAGGTGAGTAGGACACAAAAACTCGGTAAACTCGTCCCGCGAATAGTCGAACGGAACGATTTCTACACCCGCGTGATAATCCCGAACCACACAATCACGAGCAAAAGCTTTGATACCAATTGTAGGTTCCCAGCCGGATCTACACGGAATATCTCGTTCTACGTAGGTGCGGAATCCCTACGTAAGACGTTACGAGCGTAGAAGACGATACGAGTTAACACGATCAAACACACGTTACAATAAACAAAGACACGTTGTATTGCAACCGAAAACACGTGATATCAATCACCGATTACAGAACTCGTAAACTCGATACAATGAATAACCCTTTTTAAACAAGCCGTAACCTAATGTTTATATAACACGACAACTTCGCCTGGCATGTTCAGGCGAAGTTGTCCCTAACTTCGCTTACTCTACAAGTTCGCCTATATCAGCGAACTTGTGAGCTAACTTCGCTTATTACAAAATACTAAACCAACTAACTCGATTACAGACACTATATACTGAACTACTGACATCATGTACCAACAATAACGGTTTTAGGAACACATAGATCCTTGTAAACAATTTTCATATAACATGTTTAACTTATTTGAAAACAAGTTTATAAAAGTTTGGAGGCGTATTCACCTTATCGTTTTGGGATTGGCTTCACTCACCGTCCGAGGGTCTTTCCCTTTTTTTATCTCGCACCTATAGTACGAGTATAAATATTTGTTAGTCAGATATACAATCCAGCTTAAGACCTTTAGTCTTGTTCTGTACCTCGATGAACCTTTAGTTCATATATCTCATTTACTTGAAAACCTTTAGTTTAAAAGTAATTATAAACCTTTAGTTTATATAAAACCCGACGTTTCTTCTTCTCCAAGAAACGTAATCTTTTCTTTTTATTATTTAAGAATACTCTTTATTACTTAAATAATAATTTCATAACAAAGAATATAATCATATATACTTACACACATATATATTTGTCAATTCATATTCTTATTTCTTTTCTTTGTTATGTTTGTATTTCTTTTCTTTTATCGAGGTATCGAAACCTCGACTTAAGGCTTAAGCCTTAAATATAATAGTATATTATATTCATTCGCCGTTACGCCTAACCTTGGTTGGCGTTTAGAAACCCTAGGGACTTGAGCAGTACTCCAATACCGCTTCACTTTTCTTGATCAACTTTGGCCCGCCAACGATCACCAATCTTTAACAATGGCCGACACGCCTTTCGAGAACAAACACCCTCTTGATCGTATGTGGGTGGAGGGTGGCACGTATTTTGAGGAAACGTCGACACGGAAATCGAGGATCGGAATATGCTTATCGAGGGATTATGGCACGTTTATCGAGGTGGATCGAGGGTACGAATATCGAGGTGTAGAGAGATGTTAGAGAGAGAGTTATGTGTGTGATTTTGGTTTGAAATGTGAAGACCCTGAACCTGCTATTTATAGACAAAAATCCGGATCCCATCGCGGTACGCGACCGCCTTCAAGGCACCCGTCGCATACCGCGACGTAGCCTTGGTGATGCACACAGTAGGCTTGCCACGTGTCGCCACGTGGCAGCCGGTGCACGTGTCGGGACACGTGGCGACCGGTGTGGACACGTGGTGAAAATGTGTCAGACGTGTCAGGCCACGTCATCGCGTGTAGGCTCAACAGCGATCGCGTATCGCTGTTGACCTCTTTCAGAAACTTTGACCAAGCCCCATCGCGATACGCGATGGGCTTGTCTTTTGCCCCCTTCGCGTAGCGCGATAAGACAATAAACCATAATTTTCATTTTAAGCCCTCAACTTTGGAATTTGGCAAATTTAGTCCCTATACTTTGGAAAGTTTGCATTTTGAACTCAAAATTTTTCACGATGTTACATTTGGATAAGTATTGTGGCTTAACCAAGTTAACACTTTTTGTTGCGCAATATGCTGAACTGTTTGTACCTATGTGTAGTGAATGCATTATTTTTGTTTTTGTATGTAAGATAAAATTATAATAAAAATATTTTGAGAAACCTAGTCCATTTATGTTACTGTGTTAAAATTTTCATAATTTATTTCGATGATTTGCTAAGGTAATAAAATGCACATTTGCATGCTAAAATCTGTCTTGTGAATTCTGAATTTGCTCATGTGTTTTGTGATGAGATGCTTGTTAATACATGATGTATTAAACATGTTAGAACTACTTTTCACTTGTGACATTAATATAATCACCAACCGGTCATCGGGTCAAACTTGTTGCATTATGAGTCATTACATTAACTTTTTTGTTGTTGTTTATAAACTTATTGAATTGGCGGGTTTCTTTGAATACGTTGTACGACTTTTTTGATATAACAGTTTCGATTTACCAGTTTCACTATTAATTTCTCGATGGCTCTTGATATTGATTTGTTATATAGGGTATGACAACTTACATAATATGTTTTTAAGTTTGTCTAAGTCACAAACATAAATATTAGATCTCTCATCATCAGGTTCAATATTAGAAAAATGACACATGGTTCTTTTGTTTTAATGTGCTTTTTAGGTGCACTTTCTACGAGTCGCTCCAACTTCACGAGGTGCATTTGTTTTTGTTCGATTTAAAGGTACTAATAATTATAAATGTCGTTGTTTAGTTATGTTTTATAGTTTTCGGATATATATATATGTTGATTTTTCAGATTAATATATATAATGTAATTATGGAATGCTAATTTTTTAACTTCTTAAAATTTTATTTGTATGTAGGGTACCAATGTATACATTATGAATGGTAGTAAAGATAATCATGGTAGTGGTGGTACTCATGGTGTTGGTAATGATTTCCGTGGTGCACGGAGACGCAATGATTGTGGTGTTGAGTCTCAGGAGCCCAATCCTAGTAGAGTTGCACATGATAAAGAGCGAAGTTGGAACGAGAATAAAGAGCAGGTCAGAACGAATATCAGAAAAAAATGTTGTGTTGAAGAAAGTTGAAGAAAAAGAGAGATTATATGCTCAAATAAATGAGAAACTTTAGCTATTGTCATGAAACCAGCTAGAAATATTTTCACCAAGTTAAGATATAATGGCTGATGTTGCAAAACTAAATTTCAGTTTTTATTGTAGTACTTTTGGATATTTTATGATATTTGGTTTGAATTTTTATCTTTGGTATTATTTTATAAAATTTGAATATATATTTTATAGGAAAAAGTGGAAAAGAATACTAAAAATATTGAAAAATTTATAGTTAAATCCGTAGCGAAAACCTTGATCAAACTATAGCGAAAGCATGCGAATTCGTAGCAAAACTCAATCAAAATATGCAGCTAAATTTTATAGCAAAAACTATAGCCAATTCCCGTAGCCAAAGTTGTTGTTGCAAGTCGGTAGCAAATTTCCGTAGCTATAAAAATTTTGTAGAAGAACCATATAGTTATATATCATAGCAAAATATCGTAGCTAAAAGTTCGTAGCTAAAAAAAAGTAACAAAATTTGGTAGCGAATAATTCGTAGCTAACAATCCGTAGCCAACAATTTTGTTGCAAAATATGTAGCTAATACACCTAAAATAACGACGTATCTTTTGGTATCTAAGATCATAGCAAAATTCTGATTCCGTAGCAAAAACTGGTAGCAAATAAGTTAGCTACAAGACTTGTACTTACGGACCAAGTCCGTGGCAAATCCCGTAGCAAACCCTGTTTTGCTACAGATTTGCTACAGATTTGGCCGTAGCAAATACATCTTTTTGTAGTAGTGTATTCATACCAATTTTGTCAATTTATAGTTGAGGGATTAGTTAATCATTTAGCTAAAGATATATGGAAGTGACACATGTCCTATGACTCATCATTATAAGAAGACACATGTCACATGGTGGCAACACAAAAGTACACATGTCATCACATAACAATTCATACCCTCACAAAGTGACATGTGGCTAGTGACTAATCAATATGAATGCCACATGTCAACACCTTATGGCATGACTCATCACCATACGTTGCCTCGTAATGTGTGCCAAGCTCCAAAGTTCCGTCAATTTAAGCTCTAGTACACGACATAGAGTGGAAGTGTTGCTTGTACATGATTAGGCATATAAACTCCGGATACCAGCGTAAGGTAGGAGTTCTGCCTAAGTTATTATTTATTATATTTCATAGCTTGGACCCTAATCAGGGGTATAACCTATACCCTGATCAAAATACAAAGGTTAAGTTAAAATAACGTTTCTTTAAAATTAAGAAATATAGAATTTTATATACATGAGGAGATAGTTAAAATATTATTTCTTCGTGATTCAGAAAGATAGTTTTTACTTACAAATGGTATAGTAAAATATAGTGTTTCTTCATAATTAAGAAACATAAGATTTTATATATCAAGGATATAGACTAATGGCGTTTCTTCTTGAAGAAGAAACATATCATAGACATTTCTTCTTGAAGAGGAAACATAGCACATGATTGGTAAATAAAGAGAAAGATTTCAAATCTAAATATTTTATTCAAGCAAAAGATCAATCAAGGTTTAAAGCTATCAAAACCAGACTAAAGGTCTGTAGCCGGATTAAAAGACGATCCGGGTATTTATATAAACCTATTTTATTATAGGTTAATCATCATTCATTCATAAAGGTTTTCAAACGAGATCACCACATCATTCAGAACAGACAATCACAGGTGAATACGTTAACATTTACAAACAATCAAAACATAAAACATATTTATACTCTATAAGATGAACGGGTTGTTTGTCTTAAAGAGTCAGTCAACGTTTACATGAGATTGCGTGATCTCTAAAACGTTATAATACAAGATAGAAAATAATAGCAACTCAGACCGATTACACATGTGTCTGGATCCAAACATACCTATTCAGCCTAAGTAGTCAAAGGTTATGTGGCCGCAAACTAACAGTCATAACTAGTTCTCTATTAAGGGCTACGTAGCTCGGGGAACACTTTTGTATGTGTAGGGAAGTGGTACAAATACCGGAAGTAGAAATATTTCCGCTGAGCTTGTCAAGAAAACTATATTTGTATTGTAACGGTAATTTAAGTATTTTAGAGTCAACAATTCACCATCACATCGCTGGCGTATTTTTCCCCACATTGCAGGGAAATATGTTAGTACATGTAGCAAGGAATTATAGTCATTCATAAATATAGACGCTCACAAGGTAGAGATGGCTCAGTTTTAAATTATTAAAATATTATAAACAAGATTTAAACATGAGTTATAAATCAAACACTCGGGTATTTATTATCCGAAAAGTTTTCAAATAAGTTAATATTTTATTATAACCAAAGTCTTCCGCTAAAATAAACCGCAACTCTGATGTATATACAAAACAAGTACCAACTATTGGTCATACGCCTAAGCCCTAAGTCAGAGTGTGACACATCTTACAATTTTAATAAGAAAGGTTCTAGTTACAAATTTCCAACAATTTACCCAAAGTAGTATCTTTGACCTCTAGAATTGATGTGTTAGTTAAATTTGGATATGATTAACCGAATAAATGAATGCACATGAATAAACAAACGAACGGTTTTTATTTTGCGTTTTGTTCGTTAAGAAATATTGAAATAATGTATATATTGAAATTATTTAAATGGTCCTTTACGGGTAAAATACCAAACTATCAATCCTTGATTGAACTAGAAAAATTTTCTTCAGTTAGTGTGATGACCTAATTTGTTATAATCTACTATTATAATAAAAGACTACTCACTTGTGCCTTTTATCATTCCCTTAGCCATTCTCATTTTTTAGCCTTTTTTCAAAAACATAAATTCAAGAAACATAATTTTGAATCTGGTCAACTCATTTACCACGCTTCCTAAAAATTCGAATTCTTTGTTTATATGGAAAGCTACAATCACGATTTACTAGATATTTAAAACTTTTCATTTTATGTCTTTTTTTTTCATATTTAAGATACCATTAGTTGTTTGTTTTTTTGTTATTCATATTTTTGTTGACTATATTTTGCTTAATGTGCAAAGTTTTAACATTTTCATTAAAATCACTTTATTTGATATTTTTAAAATTTAGAGAATTTTAGGTAAATATTAAAACCATTATTAGTTTTAGCTGAAATTTTGGAAACCTACGGTTCTAGTTTTCTTGCTAAAACTCTAATCATACGAATAATTAATAGTTTTAAACCTTAAAATCAAGTATTAAATCATATCTTTTTTCTTATTAATACATATATAAGTGGGAAAACAATCATGGTTTACTATGCGTTTAATATTTCAACAACTTTTCAAACGAAATTATTTAATCACACGGGATATGTATCAAATTATAGATATTCATTATTTAACACTTTTAACTAATATAAATGTGAGTGATTTGATTATTTAGTTTTCCTAAATTTAAATCAATAGATTATTTTAGGTAGATTTTTTTAAGGAAGAAATCAAGGGTCTATTATGATCAAGCTATAATAACGGTTTTTTATTTAATCTGGTTAGCTCATTTACCATGATTATTTCCTGTAAATCTGAATTCTTTCATTATTTTGAAAACTACAATCATGATTTTTTAATTGTTTTAAATACTTATAGAGATAGAGATATATCAATTTAAATAAATATTACAACTTCTTAAAATAATCACTAATCACACGAGATTAGTATTCAAAGTTTAAAACATTATTTATCTAATATTTTCAAGTACTATATTTAAGACACATCCTGTGGTACTTTGTTAACTCATACAGTAATCAACGTTTTCACAACTATGGAAAATAGGTTAGTATGTCTTTTTCATATTTATGCCAATTGCATTCCTTGTGTAATACTTTTAACTATTTCATACACTCCATAATTATATGACTTTTAATTGTAATAAATTAAAAAAAACTTTAAATATTTCAATATAAATCAGTTGGTGACTGCAAATTTATCATGCTCATTCAACTTCCGATTCAATTAATACAATACCTTGTATTAAAAGTCTGTTAGTATAATATTATTAAAAGTATCCAATTCAATAAAAAAATAAACAACATATATGTTTTTACTTGAAAGAACCCGTGTTCTTACATGGACGGTTATATGTTGCCTTGTCAACAGTTACAAATAGGCATGTGCTAAAGAATTTTATTCTTGATAAATAAGGTAATCTGACCAATACAAACACAAACGTATTGTACTAGCTATTTAAAACTTTTCATTATGTCTTTTTTTTCATAACTAAGATACCATTAGTTGTTTGATTTTTTGTTATTCATATTTTTGTTGACCATATTTTGCTTAATGTGCAAAGTTGTAACATTTTCATTAAAATCACTTTATTTGATATTTTTAAAATCAAGAGAATTTTAGGTAAATATTAAAACCATTATTAGTTTTAGCTGAAACTTTGGAAACCTACGGTTCTGGTTTTCTTGCTAAAACTCTAATCATACGAATAATTATTAGTTTTAAACCTTAAAATCAAGTATTAAATTATATCTTTTTCCTTATTAATACATATATAAGTGTGAAAACAATCATGGTTTACTATGTGTTTAATATTTCAACAACTTTTCAAACAAAATTATCTAATCACACGGGATATGTATCAAATGATAAATATTCATTATTTAACACTTTTAACTAATATAAATGTGAGTGATTTGATTTTTTAGTTTTTCCTAAATATAAATCAATAGATTATTTTAGGTAGATTTTTTTAAGGAATAAATCAAGGGTCTAATATGATCAAGCTATAATAACGGATATTTTATTTAATCTGGTTAACTCATTTACCATGATTGTTTTCTATAAATTTGAATTCTCTCATTATTTTGAAAACTACAATCATGATTTTTAATTGTTTTAAATAATTATAGAGATAGAGATATATATCAATTTAATTAAATATTGCAACATCTTAAAATAATCACTAATCACACGAGATTAGTATTCAAAGTTTAAAACATTCTTTATCTAATATTTTCACGGAATACATATAAGACACATCATGTGGTACTTTGTTAAATAATACAGTAATCAACGTTTTCACAAACTATGGAAAACAGGTTAGTATGTCTTTTTCATATTTATACCAATTGCATTCCTTGTGTAATAATTTTAACTATTCATATACTCCTTAATTATATGACTTTTAATTGTAATAAATTAAAAAAAACTTTAAATATTTCAATATAAATCGGTTGGTGACTGCAAATTTATCATGTTCATTCAACTTCCGATTCAATTAGTATAATACCTTGTATTAAAAGTCTGTTAGTATAATATTATTAAAAGTATCCAATTCAATAAAAACTAACCAACATATATGTTTTTACTTGAAAGAACCCGTGTTCTTACATGGACAGTTATATGTTGTCTTGTCAAGAGTTAAAAATAGGCATGTGCTAAAAAATTTAATTCTTGATAAACAAGGTAATCTGACTAATACAAACACAAATGTGGTGTACAAGGAAATTTTCTTATTTGTAAAGTATTTGTGTAATGTTTCTTTTGTAATTCCTGTAATTTTTATGTAAGTTGTAATTATATTAACAATATATGATAATTTCGTTGTTGGTTGTATATTTCTTAATGTTTAAATTTTAAAATGAGAAAATTACAATTTGCTTCCCTATGCTTTATGGGCGGGAGCACTTTACAGCCTCAGTTCGATTTTGCGCGTTGCGTGCCACTAAAGCACATGGAGGCAATTCATAATTTTCTCTTTTAAAATTTGCATCAATTACCCGTGTAATACACGGGTCTCAAACTAGTGAACTTATATAAGATGGCCATAATAATAACTGAAGATAAATGATCAAAAATACTATGTATAAAGATAAAGAATATGTAATTTACTCGTTCAGTTTTATAGCCCAAGCTCTTTTGTTAAGCTTTTTGGGCTGAGCTCTTTTGAGGTTCATACTCATTCTTATGTAGGTTTTTATATAAAATTAAAAAGATGTGTGATCAAAGCGTGAACTAAATAGCTCCTAACATATAACATATACTACTAAGCACCATTGGCATTTCATGTCGAACGTATATGATGATAATTTAAAATGACCCCGATCATTTTTCACGAACATTTCGATCCCATCGTCAATCCATTGATTTTATTAAAAAACTATTTTTATATAATTGTTTTTAAATAGTAAAGTTATATGAAACTTTAACTACATAAAAAAACTATTGTTAAAGTTTAACCAATTAACCCATTAGACTTATCTATAACTTAAATAAGCCCAAAGTTATTACCATTTAAAATGCAAGGAAGTGGAATTCACAAATGCATGAAGACATTTAATCTTAGTGTATTTATTTTACACTTTATGAAGCATTCTTGGGGTTACTAATATGTTGTCTCAGGCACTTCAATCAAGATATATATTGTTAGTGCGTATGAGATGGTTAATGCATTTAAGCAACACTTAAATTCGCTTAGATATAACGAAATTATTGATTTACTTTTGAGAGAGGTCAAATTACTTTATGAAAAATGTGAGATTGAAATGGTTGCCATGGAAGACGAATTTGTTGACCCAAAATATAAAAGGCTAACATATATCACTGAATTTCATTATTATGAGACAATTTCAACATGGTGGTTAGAGCAAATCCAATAGCTCAGAAATCGTTTTAACAAGGTAACTACGTACCAAATTGCATGTGTATGGGTTCTTTGCAAAAAAAAAAAAAGTACTGAGATTGGTCGAAATGTATTCATACGATTTTTATTATGAAGAATGTGAAGATCTTATGCATGAGCTCGACAACCATATATATTGCTAACATGATAGAAGATAATATGTATACAAACGTAAAGGTATATCTAATCATGCAAAAAAAAATGGTGGAAACAAAGAAATTAACATATTGGATATCCGTTGGTCTACTCTTAATTGAAGCTAGCTAGCGTTAATTCAACCGTTTGCCACAAGTGTAGAAAGATGGTTTCCTTAAAAAGACACGTGGAGACAAATTTGCATAATGTGGTGGGCGATGATTATATAATGATTCTTGCATTTGTTCTATTAAAAAGATAGTTATTCGTGAAAGTTACAATTAAACATATGTAACGAATCAATTTCTTGTCAAGAAAACGCATAGGAAACAACTATAACATATGTGTTTTTAAATTTTAAGTAACATTGTACTTTAACTGTGTGTATTCTTTCAATGAAATTGTACTTTTATTATGGCATTTCATTCTTTTATGTGACTAGATTCGACCCAAAATTATGATTTTGAACTGTTAGAAATTCAGACATCGTAACGTATTCAACCTGAGGGTCTTAGAGTTGAGATCATCATTATCATGACACTTGTTTCCAAACCAGTAACAAGATAATTGATACCGATATTAAAAACTTATGGTTTTCAATCATAGGTTACTGGTATAGAAGATCAACCAAAAATATTAATGGAAGAAAAATGATTAGTGACAACAAAATGAACATACAATTATCATGTTTCATATCATATCTAGCATTCGCTTATGACCCTATGTTTCGCCTATCATGATACCATATATATACATACTCATAATGTGAAAGCCCACACCTACCAAATATATATTTCCATTATTTTTTGATAGACAACTTGGTGTAGTTTGTAATTGCTAAGTGGCAAATGGGTGAGATGATGAGTCAAGACATGTTTAAAAGTAACGCTACTAAGAATCATAGAGAGATTCATCAAACATCATGACAAACTAAATTATTATACGGGGAAATAATATGTAAATATTATCAATTAAGAGAAAGTTAATATACAAATGAAATTAATGTGTTATTTGAGAGAATTAAGTAGAATAATTATATATACAATGTAATTACATAATTATTATACTTGTATATAAAAAAACTTGATTCTCACAATTAACACCTTAATTTCATTTTTAATTGATCCAAACCCTTATCAATTAAATGTAGCTAGGTCAGACCTAGAAAATATAGTTGGTTTTATCATAAATGGTTTTAAACATCTAAGTATTTTCACAATCGATTGTATCATAAACGTTTCTAAACATGCAATATTTTCAGGTAGTTTAAGAGCTCATTTTTTAAATAATGCTTTCACTACTCGAGCCAAATTGTCTTGCACTACTGAAAATCGGCTCGTAAAGCTTTTATAATTTATAAAGCTCGAGCTCAAGTTCGACTCGATTCATGCTTATGTTTATGGGCTTGAGCTCGGCTCGTGTGTGGTATCTTGATTCTGTTGGAGAAAAATTGGATTAGAACCATTAATTTGTGTCTTATTCTTGAACGCGAACATGGAAAAGACACTCTTGACGTCGGCTGTGGTAGGGTATGGGCAAAACTATAGTAGTGGTCGGCGGATATCTAGAATATCAAATATAGTGATGATATATTGGAATCGGAAGGAACAGATTTGTTTCTTTTAACTTCAAACTTCCTACATAAAACTAACAAAGTCAAATAAATAAAACCTTATATACACTAAACAAACCTTAATCAAGAACTAGGAGACATAATTTAAAATTAAAGATAGATCGACCTTGGTATCCTCGGTTTATCTTTAACGAATCAGGATATATTATCATATTCAAGATTATGTTTTCCAGTAGGTGTTGGTTTGCGCAATCGACCGCCAAAACCCGTTACATTATTACAGTATTATTCCATCCGTCCAATTAAAAGTGTCAATATTTTCTTTTTTGTTTATCTTATTACAAATGTCTATTTTCAAAATTTATTAATTAGCTCCAAGTTTACTCTTAAACACACACAACTAAGTAACTACAGTAGAAACTCTATTAAATAATACACTTGGGACCACCAAAATTTATTAATTAAAAGAGTTATTAATTAATCGATAAATTAATATTTATTAATTTATATATTAATTAATATTTTATTAATTTATAGCAGAATACATAGTTTACAAACACCTTTCAAGCTTCCACTTAATTATTGTATACAATGCATGTATATTAAATGAACGGCCCAATTTGAAAGAAACCTTTAATCTCCCACCTTATTATGCTTCTTGTGTTCAATGTATCACTTTATGGACATTAAAAATATTTTCTATATAAATACAAGATCAAATAGGTTAACACAAAAGGTTAAATACAAGATCAAAATAGGTTAACACATTGAACAATTTCTTGTTGAGCTATGAGAAAACAACACCAGAAGTTCTTACCATGCTAAGGAAAATTAGAGACGAGATTCAAGAGGAAATTGATTTCAACAAAAAACAAAAGATAATTGAGTCATTTTTCAAGAAACCTTCATAAATCATTCATGTAATATGCTATATATAAGAAATTATTAATTTATATTTTATATGGGGTCTAAAGAAATTATTAAAAATGTATTATCTTATAATTTTAGCGTATTATTAATTTAGCACCATATCCTCGAGTCGGGACCGGCAAAAAATATTATCTTAGAGATTTTATTAAATAATCGAGTATTAATTTATCGAATTTCTACTGTAACATTAATAAACAATATTGATGAATCCAATTTTCAAGGGCATTATTGTCATTTGGTAAGCAAAAAATAACAATCATTCAATCTAACTTAAACTTTGTATTTTTTAAACTATGACACATTAATGGGAAGGATGGATATTTTTAAGGTATAAAAATGAGTTATTTTACAATGTTATATATATATATATATATGCTTTGTGTGTACGCATGCATGATTTAAAAGTAGAGGGCCCACTTGTGTACTGAGAAAACAGAATGAGTGAACGTGGAGTCATGCCTATGATATTATGATGATTTATGATTTAAGGTTTTGCTGTTCTTCGATGATCACAAACAGTTATAAGCAAATAGTAAAGCCACTTAACCGGTTGCTTCAATCCTTAATAAACCCTTATCTAAGGGCAAGCAAAGGATTGCAAAACATAATTAACTTCATCCTTTGCTTCACCTATACGTACTTTCATAAAATCCTTGTAAGTTTTCTTTCATTCTTTCTTTTATACCAATTTTACTTAATTTGTTCCTCCTTATTATCATTATCAAGCTCTTTCCTGTTAAGTTTTTTTGTTTCTCAATTCCCCATATTATTGTTGTTTTAATTGTTTATGTTCTTGTTTTATAATCAAGTTTAACATTTTATATTACTTTATTAAAACCACAGATCTGTAGAGATTAAGGAAAATTTACAGTAAGAGTTTGCTAGGGTTTTACGGTATCGAATTCTGTTTATTTTATTTCCAAAAGAATCTTGTTGTGTAAAACCGAGGTTGAATGGGGCATCATTTTGTGTTGCTGGTTACCGAATCCTCTCATGCGGCTGGAATTGAGAGCAAAAGTATATCGAATTTAGCGAACGAAGAACTGGCTACTGATGTTTGTATTCATAGAATGGATCACGGTTTCGAATCGTTAAAGAAGTTTGTAGAATGCAGGATCTGCCATGATGAAGATGAGGACTCAAATATGGAGACACCCTGTGCTTGTTGTGGCAGCTTAAAGGTTATGCAATATAGTTTTTGATTTATGAAATTAATATTTAACTCACTTTGTTTAATTCAATATGTTTTCAGTATGCCCATCGCAAATGTGTTCAAAGATGGTGCAACGAAAAGGGAAACACCATATGCGAGATTTGCCTTCAGGTTTGTCCTCAACAAGAGGTGTATTCGCCATTAGCTCACAAGCAGTTTGACTCGTTTGTGCACCCTTTTCCTTCAACAAACAAGCATATTAGTTATAAATTAGTAAACCATATATAATGTTTTATGATTAGCATTCTCAGTTATTCTTGTTTTTCTTTGAATTTCAGCCATTCAAGCCCGGATATTCATCACCGCCTCCTTTATTCCATTGTGATGGCATTCCAATGAATTTCAGGTGTGTTTTTGAACTTAACTATCATTATTTATATATTCATATATTTTTTTTCATTATGTAATTTAGGGGTAACTGGGAGATTTCTAGACGGGATCTATACAGTTTGCGGTTTTCAGCAATGGATTCTGTTGGTCATGTTGAACCCGAATTTGATGAGTATATCACTCTAAGCACCAAAAGCTTGATTTGTTGCCGTGTAATTGCTATAATTGTATGCCATCTCTATGTTAATTTTATCTTCTAAACACTAGAGCGTTTTTAAATTGATACTTTTTTATGTATAAATTTATTGCAGTTTATGGCTCTTCTCGTGTTGCGACATACTCTACCAATTATCATGAATGGAACACAAAGATACACTGTTACCATGTTCACGGTAACATGAAACGTGAAACACGAAACATTGCTCGGGCAAATTATTTTTTAAATTTTATTAATTTCATTTTAGTATTATTTTTGCTGCAGTTTGTAATGTTAAGAAGCCTTGGTGTTCTGCTGTCAATATATATCATGGTTAGAGTTTTTGCATCGGTTCAACGCCGGCAGCAAGTACAGGTAGCAATTTAAAACGAAATGTGTAGATTTGATTTCTAATTTTGGTTCTAAATTTGATATCTGATTTGGTAGGATCATGATCCTTCAGACGAAGAAAGCAATCTCGCAGAAGAGACTCGTTTACATATTGTTCATGTTCATTGATATCTTCATGTTTGAAGGATCATAGAGCATTGTAAAGTTGTTTTACGTTTTTAAATGTTGATTATTTATCATTAAGGGTGGTGATTTGATGATATATATATAAAGAGGCTATCAGGCCATAATATTTGACTTTACGCATCGAAAAGCAAAAATTTTATATTCAAATTTATACCTTCTTAGTAGGTTTTGGTTGTGTTACGTGTCATCATCTTGAAGAGGGTTTCTATAGACACCAAACATCCATCTATGCTCCTAAGTGGACCTTCTTTGTAACTAGGTAAAGCTGTTTGAGAATGAAGCTTCTCACATATCTTGAATGGTTATCAAAGGTATTCATAGTGGTGTTTTTTGTTTTTTGTTTTTTTTAAGAAACAATGAGCAGTGTGCAATTTTCATTCGACATATTTTTGAAGTAATAGTGAGTTTTGTGGGATTATTATCAGATATTCATGTTTGCGTATTTTATTTTCATTTTTTTAATTCATCCGCTTTATAGTGTTCAAAGAGTTTTTAATTGGAATGGAAGCAATTCTGGTTTTCAATTTTGTTCATGCAGCAACATTACATTTAGCTGTTTGAGAAAGGCAACATTGTTCAAGAACATTTTCAGTAAAAATGGACTTACATGTCTCAGTTTTGATCAAGAACATGTTAACTTGACCAATCTTGGCAATCATGTTAGCCCTTTTTTTGTGTAAGTTTATTTTTTAGCACTTAGTTTATCATTTCAAGATTTAAAATAACATCTTTCCAAACCTATGTATTGGCTATAAATTTAGTCTTCACTTGGCACTTTGCAGTCTTTAGAATCATCAAGAAATTTGATTGGACATGATTAAATTGCAAGGTTTTTGGAGAATAGATAGTGTTTGGAAATCATGGTTCGACTAATAGAAGTTTTGACATCAATTCGTTCTCATTGTCTTGGAGTTGATTCCGTTTTCTAGTATTTTTTATTTCAACGAGTCGTCCCGACTGGCTGATGACCCCCACTTGCTTATTTGGTAGGCTTACGTGATTCTAAAAGGGCCTCAATTTTGAAGTTCGCTTTAGGCCTCTAAAAATATCGGGTCGCCCCTGATGCGCCCCGTATAAGGCTATACGAGGCCTTATACGCCCCTCACTACTAAAAAAATGCCTTTAATGACTTGCTCACAATGACATGCGTCAATTTATGACGAGCAAATGTGTCCGTCATTAAAAAACGTCATATTTTTAAAAAATTAAAGGATTTATGACTTTTATTTTTGTACGTCATAAGAGCTGTGTCATAATTTCAAAAACTAACTAGTGCTTGTCATATTTGAGTGTCATCTTACGATCCCAAATAAAAAAACCTTTTACAACTGTCTAAAATTTCTCAAAAATAGCGTATTCCCAATTAATATCCCTTCTCCCAAAAAAATCTTTACAGTTTCCCCCAAAATTGAGTTCAGTGTTTCTCCATCACCATCACCCATCAGAATACGTTCCTCCACCACCACCGCCCAAGACGGTGGTCTTTCTCCTCCGCCACAGCTAGGTTTTCGGTTGATTGAAGGATTGTAGGCAGGAAGTTCATCTACAGTGAGGTACGTGCCTTCAAATGTTGTTAGGGTTAGGGTTTAATGTTGTTAATCGGTTAGGTTTATGTTGTTAATTAGTTGTTTTGCTTGCTGATTAGACAGATGAAGCTTCATCTGCAACTCTACCTACAGGTATGTGTGTCTCTGGTTCTTCCGGATTTCAAAGATTTATTGTTTTGAATAATAATAACAATAATAATAATAATTTTAACATAAAGGTTAGAATGCACACCAAGTGTTTGATTAAATGCTCAAATGAGGAAAGTGTATTGTTTTGTTACACCGTGCAACTAATCATATTATATATAATAATTGCATTTACTTTTAACAGTTTTTTAAATCTTTGGATGTTGAAACAGTGAAGATGACAAACAAGTGTTAATTAGTTGTTTTGCTTGCTGAATTCTGAATTTTATTTAACTTTTTTTTAAAACCAGAAACCTGAATGCTGAATATATTGTAGACTCTTGAATATAATGTGTTAAATTTTGTTATGTTTTTTTATTTGTAGACTCTTGAATTCTGAATTTTATACAACCTTTATTTTCTTTGTCATAGGTATAATGTATATACTTGAATATAATTTTTTGTAATATTTCAGGTGAACGTATCAATAGGAAGGAACCAAATCAACATCATCTATCATGAATACGCAGATAGAGCCCCCGTTAAACAAATGCTATTGTGGCAACAACTAACCATCTTTTAATCAAGATGGAGAGATAAGATTGTTAAACTTTAATTAATTATGTTACCATTTGTTTCACATTTTCAAACTTCAAATTTTCAAATATTTTTTTGTACGCGTTTTGATTGTGACTTTGATGCAAACAGATGGTTAGAATGAAGAGATCATATCCTTTTTTACTAGAAAGCATCCCTCCTGTTGCTTATGTATCTCCAATTGATTTTAAATCAAGATGGAGAGATAAGATTGTTTTCCTTTGACCGGTTGATTGTTGAGTCTTTTAAGTTGGTTAATTGAATTCACTATTCTTTTTATTTTTCAATATGGTATGTATGCTTTGACGGCTTTATGTGTTATTTTATGTTGTTGAAATAACTATTTTATGTTTGTTAATATATGCTTATTTAATAAGTCTTATTGGGTGGTCTTATTATCAACACAAGAATTGTTAAGTTCTCATTTTCTGACATACTTGACCCGTTTCATTCAGGTACAGTTATTGCTGGTTAATAGTAATAGATACAGCAGCAGCCCAGAAACACGTTAGTCTTAACAAAAAAATTTGAATAAAGCTGAAGTTTCAAATAATGTAAGTTAATACTATGATGCTTTGTTTATAATGTCCAACTTGTTGCTTTAGCGAAACCATTAGTTGATTAGAGAGCTGATTAATAAGAACATGTTGAATTGAATTTAACTGTTTGTAATTGTGTAGTGCCCAACTGAGTTAGGAAGGACTTAAAATACTTGTCAAAATCAATGTAATTTACAAGTTTTGTTATGTTTATATTAGTTTGTTTTGACCTGACCAAATTTCTTAACATTTTCTTTGTTTAATGTTCTTCTCAGGTTGGGGGAGGCAAACATGAACACACGGAGGCGGATTTTGATGGAAGTCGAGTAGAATGATCAAAAGTTATGTAGCACAATTTTTCCGATGATATATTTTATTGACTATTAAACTAAAGTTTTGTACCTTGGAAATATTTGTAACATTTTGACTTTAGATATTTAATTATGAAATAAAATGGTTAGTTTTACCATATGTGTATTCTATGTTGTTTGTCATGAGCATTTAATTATTGTTATTAATGTAAAATTTAGTAATATGCAAAAATAAATAAAAATATATTTAAAAATTTAATAATACGATGACACGCATAAATGTAAGTCGTATATGGGGGTCGTAAAAACATGTCATAAACGCGTGTCATAAAACATGACACGCATTCGCGTGTCATATTCAATTTATGACTGGGGCTTCAACGACTCGCATTTTGCGTGTCATCTGTACCCTTTGATGACACGCATTGTGTGTCATTAAATGCCTTTTTTCTAGTAGTGCCTTATCATACGGGTGACGTACAGAGGGTGCTTGGGGTGTCCCTAATAGGACCCTTTTGGAGTCCAATGTTCTTAATTTTTTTCTAAATTGTTATTTCAACCATTTGTATTTCTATTAATGAACCATAATATATCATATTGAATATAATACATGTGTGAAATATTTAACTTCAAATAAATTATTAGTCAGATATTTTATAATTTCAATCAAATCTTATCTTAAATATTTTATAATTTCTAAATTTTCATTACTAATTTACGTGATATCTTTGTAATTTTTTCACCCTCATGTTGTTTCCATTTCTCTAATAGAGTTTTTTAAAACAAAAAAATTGTTTAGTAACTTCTTTGCTAGGTGAAACACGAGTTTGTAACCTGGTTCACAAACATTGAAAAAATAAGCTACTTCGATGATAATAGCGGTTGCATATAATTTTAATATTGTAAAAACTTTATAAATAAAGAATATTGTTGTTTTAAATTTCATAATTAATTAAATTAAAAGCGTGTGTATTGTTGCATTAATCGTCCATGGATCGACAGCTCAAATCACAGGCAAACAGGAGTTGTAATTGACACCTCTCGGACGTATGTCATATGGCTGCTGCGTACCTCGTCATACACAAATACCATTATATATGCGAATTTAGACCTGTGTTTTGTCCCTTCTAAACTTTCAAAAGCCATTGAATATTCATGCACACATCGTTCTCACTATATAAATATATACACCTCAATTGAACAAGATTCAATAACAGCCATCACGAGTTCACAACCCAATTACTTCCATTCAAAAGAAAAACCAAGAAAGATGTCAACGATGATACCTTCTTTCACGTGCGTGGTAGTTCGACCAGTTCAAGTGGGGCGCAAAGTACGTTCAAGCTTAGAGATTAGAGCTCAAAGCTTAGGCGACAAAGGTACGTTTAAGTTTCTTGATAAACATGATTTTAGTCATTTTGAACTTTTTTTATAACCGTGAGAACTCAGTCACATGACAAGATATTGTATGCCATATATGATTGTATCAAAGCATCATTAATTAATGTTTGTTGGCTAACTCTAAATATAGGGAGATCGAGTAATCTTGTTGATATGAAGATTTTGAAGGAGAGGATTGAAGTGATAAAGACAAAAGAGAGATCGGAGAGGAGAACTAGACCGTACGGATGGGACTATGATTCAAGTTACAAAAGTAAACACAAAAAACAACCCGAGAAACAATAGCCTTAATTTGTGGCATGTCGAGTACACCGCTTCTAATCGGCACCGGCTCTCCTTTACGTTTTCTCGGTCATTGCTCATCTTAATCTATAGAAAAAGCTAGTAGTTTACGCCTTAACGGTTCACCCCCAAGAAACGAAATATTATAACATTGGCAAGTTTTTTACGTTTTGCAAAGTTCTAACATTGTTTTATTGTTTGGAAAAGGGTTTGTAATACTAATAGGAAGTTCTTGTGTACAATTTAATTTCATATTTTTTATTGAAATGAAATTTATTATTAAATTAGCATTCTAGGTTGTATACGTAATGCGTTTAGGTGTAATTATTAATTTATATACTTAATTTGATTATGTTTTTAAAATGTTTTTAGCTGGTGGTGTACGTTTATAATAAGACCATTTGTCGACCAATGAGACAAGAACATCCATAACTTTCCGAATAAAAAATTAAAAATAATATGTTGTGATTAGTTGAATGAGTCTCGAACAATTAGCATATATATGTATGTACATTATTTATTAATTGTTTTATTTTATCAGCAAATATACAATTTATAATCTTAAATTAAGGTAAAGGTGTTGTATTACCAGCATAGATTGAGGAGGCAAAAATGATGTGAAAAAAAAAAGAAATAAAGAAAAAACTTAGTTGTTTCATAAAAATGGTCTTTACCAAATAGTAACGATTTATAATTTATAAAGTCAAATTTTAAGTGAAAGTTAAAATAATAATAATATAATCAATGATCATATATGTTTCATTTGTCTTAATTCTAACTTAAAAAAATTACACAAGACTTGAACACCTAATAAAAGTTAAATAATTTTAAAAGAGAAAAAAAAGCCTTTTAAGTAAACTTAGTATAACACTTAATAAACTAGGTTAATTATTTACTAATGGGTGAGTTTACCTTAAATTAATTATCTGTAAAGCACCCATCCATCTTCACCACCATTATCGGTAACACCTCCAATGCCACAACCTACGGGCCATTGTCGCCTCCGTCGCCATTGTCTCCATCACTGCAAATGGACACGGTCGTGAACTCACTATGACCCAGCCTGCTTTCACCCGGCCTAACCAATTTAAGTTAAATTTGTTTTGACCACTTACGCAACTCATCTAGTAATACCCCTATTTCAAAATTTTAAAAATTACTTAATACACCTTAAATCACCATCATGGTAATTGTCAACCCAATCGTCGTTGATGCCTGTTATATTGTTGGTTTATCATGCTAATCGAAACTCATGTTGACCCTTACATAACCCGAACCACCATTAATTCACTCATGCACGTACTCTCATGTAACTTTAAAAATACACCAAATTAAAGTCAAAATCTCTATAAATTTTTGAGAGAGAAAATTACAGAAATAGACAAGTTTAACTAATAATTTACTAAAATAGACATGTCTATTTAACCTACATCTCTTCAATCATTGGTTTTTTAAACAAAAAACAACTGACACATCACCGAAGCCGGCTAAGGCGGCTAAGCCTTAGCCTCCACTTTATGGGCACGGAATTTTATAAAAAGTAAACGGGTCCCACCTTTAACCAATAAAAATTCGACACGTGTCAAAGACGGCTAAACTTAGCCTACATCTATGGTTATTTAACCGGCATCTCTGACTCTTGCCGCCTTCGGGATACGTGTCTATTTAGTTAGCCGGCTCCAAATATTCCTTCTTAGCCGGCTCCAACTCAGCTTGTAGGCTAAGGCTTCACTTAGCCGCCTTAAATTTTTTCATTTAGCCGTCTAATTTTAGCCGCCAAAATTGAATATTTTACCAACCTTATTAAATATTTAGCCGGCTTCACTTAGCCGTCTTCTTAGCCGGTGTAAATTTAGCCGCCAAACTTGAATATTTTACCAACTTACCAACTCTATTAAATATTTAGCCGACTTCACTTAATTTTGGGGGCTAAATATACACCGGCTAAGAAGACGGCTAAATATTTAATAGAGTTGGTAAGTTAGTAAAATATTCAATTTTGGTGGCTAAATTTACACAGGCTAAGAAGACAACTAAGTGAAGCCGGCTAAATATTTAATAAGGGTGGTAAAATATTCAATTTTGGCGGCTAAAATTAGACGGCTAAATGAAAAAATTGAAGGCGGCTAAGTGAAGCCTTAGCCTACAAGCCGAGTTGGAGCCGGCTTAGAAGGAATATTTGGAGCCGGCTAACTAAATAGACACGTATCCCGAAGGCGGCAAGAGTCAGAGATGCCGGTTAAATAACCATAGATGTAGGCTAAGTTTAGCCGTCTTGACACGTGTCGAATTTTTATTGGTTAAAGGTGGGACCCGTTTACTTTTTATAAAATTCCGTGCCCATAAAGTGGAGGCTAAGACTTAGCCGCCTTAGCCGGCTTCGATGACGTGTCAGTTGTTTATTGGTTAAAAAACCAATTATTGAAGAGATGTAGGCTAAATAGACATGTCTCTTTTGATAAATTATTTGTCAAACTTGTCTATTTATGTAATTTTTCCTTTTTGAGAGGGCATTAAAAAACAAAAAAATATATGTGTGTGTAAAAAGATAGATAGAAAATGGGATATGGAGATGGGAGGTTTTATAAGATAAATAAATTTTAAAGAAAGATGTAATTTTTTTTGTTTACTTATGCATATAAAGATAGATAAAGAGATGTGAATGCTCTTAAACTTGAAATTGCCACCATGTACACCATTGTGAAACATGATGTCACTTTTGCCACCAATATCACCACCTTCACTGGCGGTGTAAGCTATTCGTGAGTTATTTGAGATCAGCGTTCTAAAATCTTGAATCGGTTAACGAACTTTAGCTAAAAAAAGAAGTTTGTTTAATAAACAAGCCTAGGTCCAAACTTATTTATTATGCTTGAGTTAATCCGCGAGCCTACACGATGCTTTTAGTTATATACTATATATTATAAAAATTACTGTGTATAGCTATTATAAAAATATCTAATAAATAATTGTTATTTATAAAAATCATAATTAAAATAAATAAAATAAAAATTGACTAATGCATTGTAAATTATATAATAAATAAAAAACGAACTGAGCTCGAGCTTTAAAAACAGACATGAACCAAATCGAGCTTTCTTAAGTTAAACGAGCTCGAGTTCGAGCTCGTGTCTACTCAAGCTATATATGGCTTAATTCGGCTCGTTTACACCTCTAACCTCCACTATCTATGTTGGTTGTAGTATGCCCCGCTGACATCGATACCCGTCACCCCCGAAACCCGCTATAGACCAACTCATTTTGATCACTTGAACCCTTTAACTTGTTTCTATAGCGATCCATTTTAACCAAAACCTACTTTAGCTTATGGAGGAACAAATGGTATCGGGTACCGTCGATACTAATTCGGTACCAATCTTTTGAGGTCTCAGGATTGATACGGTACGCATCGGTATAATACCGGTATTTTATTGAATTTTTGTATTCGGTACCCATTTTTGACGATTTTCGATATCGTTATTTTTGGTACCATTACCGAGCACTTCCCTAGTTAGACTCAAACACGTTTCGATTTGTTACGCAACCCAGCCCGAGCCGACCTCCTTGCCACTTATACACTCTCTTAACGACCTTTTTTAATAAAAATAACTTGTTACACTGCTGATAAAGATATATTAAGAATATGAATAACAATTAAGATTATATATTATTATCATGTGGGCGGTAGGCGGCTTCAAAAGGAGAC
This sequence comes from Bidens hawaiensis, assembly GCF_021521415.1. Lineage (NCBI taxonomy): Eukaryota > Viridiplantae > Streptophyta > Magnoliopsida > Asterales > Asteraceae > Bidens > Bidens hawaiensis. Next base: position 42,065 of record NW_027495183.1, on the reverse strand, counting down.
GAGAACTATGTCAAAAGTTTGACAAGAACCTGCCTAGCTTGCTGATTATGAATATGACATATTGCACGATTCGACTCGTGTTTTGTCCCTAGCAAACCATTCATAATAAATTTAATAACACACCCATTGCACCATATATATATATACACTTTAATACGATAACATTCAAAAACAACCAACACACCCGATCTTCCAAGTTTTCCTTAAACATATCCTCAATTTGATCAAACCAAAACCAAAACCACAACCAAGAAACTAAAGATGTTGGTGTCGACACCTTCTTTTTCATGTACCATGATCTTGCCACTTCATAAGGGGCATAAAGGTCATACACGTTTACATGTTAGAGCTCAAAGCCTACGAGACGAAGGTAATATACTAAAATGAGTGACACGATTTTTCAAGTTAATTTCTAAAAGTTTTGCATTCGTAGTCGTGGTAACTTTATGTTTTGAGTTGATTTGTTATCCAAACATGTTTTCTTTTTCAAGAAACTTGATATGGATATAGTTATTATAGCCTACTCGATAATTTACATGTACGCTAAATGCAAATAGACATTGATATATGAATGTTTGATTATGTGTTATTCTCTTATTTGATTTTGTTGGTTCATTATTATAGGGAGATCGAGTAATCTTGTGGATTCGAATTTGAAGCTTTTGAAGGATAGAATAGAGGTGATGAGAGCAAAAGAGAGATTGGAGCGGAATCATAGACCCTACGAATGGGATTACGCATCACAATACATACAAAAACGTCCTGAAAAACAACCCGAATATCTACAAACATTAGCCTTAATGTGTAGCGCATCTAGTTTACCGATTCTCATTGGTACTCTTCTTCTTTGTATTATTTCCATCATTGCTCATCTCAAGATATAAGCTTAAGTTTTTTATTTTTTATTATTATTATTCAATATGGATGGGCTTTGTACTTTGTTCTTGTAAATTTGATTGATTTTCCGTTTATTTAAATATTTAAGATGTTATTATAGCTAATATGTATGGTTTATGTAATGGCTTTTAGCTAATGACATCTTCTGTTTCCAAAAAGTCAAGAGAATAAAATTTTAGTATTCTAGAAAAACCACATGATTCTGCAAACTAATTTGTTATAAAATTAGGGGATAATTGTTTTGAATGAGTCTTTACCAAATGCAATATTTAAAATATTTTAGATGTGATTTTTAAATAAACGTTATAGGTATGGATATAGGTTTTAGTTTACTAGATAATAATATTCTGTTGCAGGCCCTAGAATCATGAAATATGTTTTGTATTGTAAAACGAGGTTTGATTACATAAAATTTGTAGTATTCGACGGCTTTTTTCTGTAGTCAACTAATTGTAGATTTGTCAAAGATTATCTTAAATTTAATATTATATGTAGTTTTTTTCTTAATTTTGTATCAATATCGACATAAAAGGAGTTCACAATTAAGTATTCTTACAAAGTTTATATTTCAATAATGTTTTAATACACCCCTTTAGTATTTCCTATTTATAAAATTTTTTCTTTCGATAATGGCCGCTAGAAAGATATACACGATTAAGAAACAATTTATATTTAGTGTGTAACAAAAGTTTCATGCTTACTGTTATGAATTGCAGTGCAATGTAATCTATATTAGCGTTTACTTGTGGAATCATAGCATACGTTTGATATTTGAATATTATCCGAGTATCATTTGTTTTGGGTGTTTTTTTTTATACCGTCACCGAATGTAAGTGTAGTTGAAGTTTTTACATTGTAAGTCAACTTTTGAGTTTTAGATCAAGTTTCGTGTAATGAGTCTTCCAAAGTGCGACTATAACCACATAAGATCATAAATGTGCAAACATATGACCCTGATGGTGATAAGTAGCTAGTAGTAATGTGGTATGAGACACATTTATATAATATGATATGATACTGAAGTTATAAAAACTTGTCACATATCCATTTCAACTCTATATAAGATAAAATACCAAATTATATATATTATCAAACTTCATAACAATATGAACATGGGTGTGGTTATGTAGAAACTCGATACGGTACTGTCATATGAGCATCACATCATTCTCTTATACACCACATATGAGGGTGTGGTTTCAATTTCCACACGTGTTGAAACCGTCATGTTTTAACTTATAAATAAAAGTTATACTTTTATCTTTTGACAATTTGTAAGACTAAGATAAAAACACTACAACCAAGGGTGGCTGGGAGTGACAGCGAACCAGAACGCCGACCGAGGCACACAATTTTTTGGGCCAAAATTTGTAATATGCATGTTTATATATATATATATATAGAAAAGAGTTCAAATAAAAAACAAGTGTTTTGTGAAAAGTATGAGAAGAGCTTTAAAATAAAACAAACCACCTAAATATGACACTATACAATGTAAATATGAAACAATACAATTATTTAGAAACTATCAATCTCAACCACTAGATCATAGATCCAAAGGCCTAGATCTATTCTTATTCTTCTCACAAAAATATTGTTTTTATATTAACCCTACCCTATATATATATATATATATCACACATATATATACATAGGTAAAAGATGGAATACGAAAATCCTTTATCATACAATAGGTACGCGACATTCTGAAACGTCCATCTTCAATAACCATCCTAACCTAAAATCACAAATACGCGAGTCGGCCTCTGTCATCGATTCCGTCCACCCTCGCCATCGCCGTTCAACGATTCCGTCCACTATCCACCTTCATGACCACCATCTTCTTCCAACACAACCATCGATCGTTGCTCACATGTCAGTTGATAAAATTGCCCAATTCAAATTGAAATTGTTGAACTAATTGATCAATTAAACTTTGAAATTGGTCCAATTAATCATCAATTTGAAGTTTCAATTAATCAATTTTGTGTTTTTGCAGAAACCCAGTTGCAGACGTTCCATATTTTGTTCATATAGTCGAATCAATGATCAAATTAACAGTCGATTGATGATTGTTTGATGATTATGAGATTATATGAAGTGATTTCAGTGTTCAATTTCATGTTTACATGTGTTTAATTTTTTTTTTGTTAGTTTTAAAAGTTCTGAACAGCCAGAACTTCTTAGAACTTCTAAATTTTTATCAGAACTTCTAAACTTTTTTGAACACCCAGAACTTCTTAGAACTTCTAAACTTTATTAAACAACCTGAACTTCTTAGAACGTATTAGAATGTTTAAATATGTTCATTTTTTTTAACACCCAGTGCTTCGTTGAATGTATTAGAACGTTTAAAGATGTTCTTTTTTGGTCAGAACGTTTAAAGATATTCAGTTTTGTTTCAGAACGTTTAAACATAATATTTTGAACCCTAATCAGAGCTCGATTGAGTGCGTTATTTCAGCAATTCCATAATTGGTTGATGAATCTAAATGCTTCTACACATCAATTCGATTGATTAAATCATCATTTTGGTGTTTATTTTGGTCATAACGTTTAAACTTTGAGCAGAACGTTTAAACATGATCCCTAATCAGAGCTCAATTAAGTGTGTAAATATGTATTTTCATAATCGATTGATGATTCTAAAGCCTCTTACACATCAATTCGATTGATTAAATCATCAATTTTTGATCATTTTGAAGATTTTTAATGTTCAGTGACGTTCTTTTCAATTTTGGGTTTTGACTTTTGAGATTTCATACTGTAAGTTGTGATTAGAGTTTAGAAATTGGATGAGATAGATTAAGGAGTTCTGAATTTGGATCGTCATCGATTTTAAATCGATGAATTTGATCGCAAACTGCTGTTTGGATTATTTACCAAATTGTCACCGCATGAAATTGAAATCGATGACCAGCAGTGTCGCGTACGTAATGTACGATAAGTCATTATTGTACAATAACTCACCCCTACATACATAAACCTTATAAAATATTATTAGAATTCGATCATCTAATAATTATTGGGCTCAATTTTTTATGTTTTTGTTATATATAATCCATTTAATCATGTTTAGGTTGTTGGGCCCAAACCAAATTTAAAAATTAAGAAAATTTAAAAATCAAATAAAAAGTAAAAGAAATAACAGCTGATTTCGTTAGAGCCTACTGGCTATTTCATTTCAGTTTGGCCGAGATATTTAAATCCTCAGAGACAGTCCTAACTTGAACACAAGTCGCTTAAAGGCCTGCATGAGACCAAAAATCGTGAAATACTTTAAAGAATTACGAGAAACAAAAAAAATATGGAATAGTTTAAGAAATAATTTTTTTTTAAGAAAATCAACTTAAATAAACATTTAAAGTTATACATGCTAAAGCTTTATGTGAGACCAAACAAAAATACCATATTCTGAAATTAACTCGGTTTTAAATAAAATTTATATTGAAATAATCATTAAAATATAAGTTGACATGTTTAATTAATTGTAGATTAAAAACTAATAATTCTATTTTCTACCCTACGCACACCTCCACAAGGTAGATAAATCCATGCCTAAAGTCCACGGATCACTCCACACCACCCAAGCATGTTGTTCCACCCGTAAAAACCCGTCATGTTTTCTACACGTTCAACACATCACCACACCTCGTGTTGAATGAATTACTCATTTAAAATGAGGTATGAAACTGACAGGAAATTATCATATTATTATGTGACAACTTCAATCAATTAGTAGATAGTAATGGTGATTTGTTTTATAATTTATCTTGTACAAATCCAAAGAGTCACAACTATCCACAATGTATTAAATTCACAAAATATTCAAAATTAGGTAATAAAAAAATTTATCGTATAGGCTGAGGCTTGTTGATGTATTCACGTATCTATTTAATAACATATTACATTACAAAACATTAGAGCGTTTAGAACGGGTTCTCTGTATATAAACCTCTCTGTACTTTAGATATATATTTAAAGAAATTATTATAATTATCACTGTATCATGATGTTTAAAAACAATAAAACATAGAATAATTATAGAGAAACTACATTAATTCTTTAAATATAGAGATTCATATTCATTCTCTGTATATTCAATTTACTTACTTTTTTTGAAGTAGTTGAGTGAAAGAAAGTGAAAGAATAATTATAAAAATAAATAAAGCAATATATTTAATTAAATAGAGATATATATATATATATATATATAAATAATAAGAAAAGTTTTAGAAACTAATCAAATTTTAGAGGTAACTGTTGTGAAATAAGCCTAATAGTCAAACATGTGAGAAAGAGATGTAGGGAGAAAGATGATGATTTCATTAATAGGTGTGTCATATAATATGATACAATGATATGCATATATAGGAGAAGATAACTTGGAGAAAAAGCCTAACTATATTTGGTATTGATAACCACAATAATATATATTTATAACACTCCCACTTGTTTATCAACTCAATACGCTTAGAGATGTTGCCTTATTAAAAACCTTGCTAGGAAAATCCAGTGGGACAAAACCATAGCTAAGGGAAAAAGAGTGCAACGCGTATTGTTTCCCCTGATTTATATATCCTTTAAAATGGTATATATCGATCTTCTGTGAAAGTTACCCAAAACTTTTGTAGTCAATCATTAGCGTCTTCATCACTTGACATTTGAATCTTTAAGTTGAATAATGTTGTATGATCTTCACGTGAAAACTTCTATTGCTTCATCTGGTAAACACTATGACCTTGATGTGTTTCTCTGCATAAACAAGACTAACCAAACTTGTTTTGATGGGTTAGTAAAATGTGAACACATATCTTTCATACCTGAAATATATGTTTTAACCCGTTGTGATGTCTCCTAGTAGAACACATACCAATAAATATATATAAAGAAAATAATAATCATATATAGCTAACAGTACAACATAATGCACAAATGCATTTAACCATGGTATTTCCGAGCCAATAATATTCATATTTAGATAGACAAGTCATTGTTAGACATCCTTTAACATGCTAACAGGATTCAATTTGTCCATGGTAAAAGGTCTCAACATTTTCTAGATGTACTTTGATGGATTTATAAACATATAATTACCCATATACTCGAAGTAAAAGTCGAACAATAATCACATCGTGTCAAGGTCTTTCAAAAGAATTTTCTCTTAAAAAGCTCATAAGTTTCTCTCGGTGATATGTACATCATTGTCAAATGTGATTATAATGACCTTTTAAGAGTAAAATTTTGATAAAAATATGGCTAATTATATCCAACTTATCTCCCTCTTTATCAAAATATCTCTTGAGTTATGTCAAGCTCAATCCAAATAATTTAGTCCATATGTGATAAGCATAAATCCATGCATTTACCAATCCATCATGGACTTCTTTCAACTTGAAAAATGACGCATATGCATTCACTTTTCCAGGATTTTTGTTGCATAAAATTGCTCATTAACACATCATTTTGTATCACATATCAAAAATCCATATTGTACGATTTATTTGTTTATTGAGATATTGTACTCATCACGTACATTATCTTCTATGTGTATGCTTATTGATGCACATAATCAATTAAATTTTCAAGTATTCAATTACCTTAGGAAACTCTTCAGGAGTTCCATTTATGTTCAACATATTCAATAATTGTAAAGTATTGAAAATATGAATCTATACACAACAATCATTGTGTTCTCGAGAACTTCTCGAGAACTTACTTTACATGATTTGATAATTCAAATCCTTCATAGATTTACTTGTAAACTCTCAGTATCAACTGAATAACAATATTTATTGGACGCATGTCAATTCTCTTTTTATATTACCAGATTGTTTAGTTATCGGAAAATCATTGCTTCTACCATTGGAGAATGTGTCTCCTCATATTTAATCATGGGTCTTGGCAAAATCCTTGTGCCATCAGTTTTGCCTTATATCACTTGATGAATTTTCATAACTCATATACAAGACCGTTTGTATCTAACATATTTTACAACTTTAGTTGTACGGACTGCTGGTCCAACAAATTTTCCGTTTTTTAGAGAATTCAACTCTGCCATGTTTGCGTCTTTCCACTTTGGCCAATCATTTTTCATAGGCAGATTTAGAATCTTGATCCTCATCATCATTTCAAGCGCTAATTATATATATAAATGAAAGTATAACAACGTCGACTTTATTTCGATTCCATATATCTTTATAGACATGATACGATAATTTATTGAGAGCTCTTTGTTTTCATGTACCTAAGGTTCTTTAAGAACCATCATGTCTAATCTCATTCAAGAGACCTTTTACTGCACCTCGACTTGACCATCTTTATTACTTGCTCCAATTTTCGAGGAAATTTTACCTTTGGAACCGATCAATCCACCACGCTAAGCGTGCATTAGAATTATTATCAATATGCGTTTGTCCTTCTGGGACATTTATTAATTGGAGCATTAGCAGTTCGTCTAGGCGTCTTAGCTAGACACTCTCTTTTGGTCAGTGAATCGTCCGGTAATTGATTCGCTAATCTCTATACATGAATTATCCTTTGAATTTTTTGTTCATATAATTTAGTTTGAGGATCAATGATAATTCATTCCAACTAAATTCGTTTTCCAACTGCTTTATGTCTCCCCCTAATGTTGGTAATGCTGATTCACCGAAGTGAAAACTAATGAGCTATAAACAGATATTACACTAACGGCTCATAGATATCGACATAAATTCCCAACTTCCTTTGTGGTCTCATCTTTGTGTATTGTGGTGGATTAATTTCAGTATATAACACACATTAGATGAGAAATACTTGGTTACTAACCAAAAACCAATTGCAATGGGGAGGAGTATCATTGGCTTGGTGTGAAATAGTTTTTTTAAGACATGTAAAATTATAATGTACTCGAATACAAACATGAACCTTTGATCTTGTGATAATTGCCTTAGCAACTAATTATAGACGTTGAGTAATCGTCTTAATTTATGTAAGAACATAATCTGTGATGAAGTTTAACACTTATTCCAATGATCATTATTAACTTGGGAATCAAAATCATTATTATAACCGAATGTAAATATACCAATATGAAATAATATGCTTGCTATCTTATTAGCTAAGCCATAGATCATGCAAACATCAAGTTGCGATTTTGATAACCATTTAGACGATGCATCGATTTTCAAAACACTAAATGGTACCATGTTAGGATATGTGTATCCTTTTTTTGAATTCCATAACATCTAGGGATTCACACCCTCCTTCAGTTGGTAAATAAATAATTTCCCTTGAGAGCAATATTACATGTATAATTATTATGAAGAATCTTTTGGTTCCTCAATAAATTTCACATCATTGACTCGGTGTGGTCTAACCGATCACGTCATAAGATAATCATCCATAAACTTCAGGTTTATGATCGTATATGTATCATGCTTCTTTTGTACAAGATTGTAAATATGAGTGAATATTGTATTATCGTTTCAAACGATCATGTGATTTCACTTTTGTATTTCCAGATTTGGTTCTCATATATGATCAATCTCTTTGCCACATGTGGTGGTCGATCTCATTATTAGCATGGGCATCATTATAATTTGATGATCGATCTGATTATTAATATAATCACCATTACAATTTTCTCAATTATGTCTATGATTGCAATGATAAATACGTTGTTAAATTCACTTCAGGAATGGTATAAAACCAAACAGTTTCCATGGTTTATTCATAACTTTCTCAGTCATGAATACTAAATCACTTAACACATTTCATACACTTTAATGTATGCTACTTCGTGAAAATATTTGAGGTTTTAAAAATGAGAAATGGTCTTGTCCAGTTTTTCCTCATAACTAATCTTCTCTTTATATAACAAATATTAAGAAGTAATACATGAATGAGTCATGTAAGATTTATCATGCTAATATTATATAACCTTCAATTATGAGATTTAAAAATATGACATATCAAACGTGCTTATAATCTTTTGTAACGGTGATACAAAACCACATATTTGATCATATAGCATTCTTCAGTATTATCACCGATCTATTTAATATGTATATGATAGCACATTGAATACAACATATACCATTAATTTATATTTTACAATCTTGGCGGGCATTCTTTCCAGCCTGACTCAAATAGGAGGTGGGCGCGTTGCAGCGGGGGCACAACAGGAGTTTGGCCAGTAGTAGGTCGCTCTAATTTTTACTTAAATTGCAGGAGATTAGAGGACTAAAAAGTCCTAAGTATGGGATCCACCCAATAAAGATTGGCACAAAATAGTTTGTATTTTCTCTAGTGAATTCACTCGCATCATGCACATACATAAATTATAATGAATGTCACTATATGTAACTTAAATTTGGGAAATGTTAAGATTTCTTAATTCTAAACTTAGTACGTTACATACCATGGTGGTTGCAGATGAGTAACATTGGGTAGAACAACAACGGAAACGATAAGTCATCAGGTTCAAAACTAAAACCTCATTATACCGAACCATTTTTAGATATTCTTAAGGAAAATTCAAAATAAAATTCATGAAATCATACCATTATGTAAACCTTTAAGCCCCAAATAAAATATTCATTTTTAGCAACTCAATATGTTGAAACTTACAACACAAGATAAACATGAGGGCTAACAAGCAATGGATTGCATCTACCATTTGTTTACAAAAGAATGTTTCCTTATTTCCAACAAACATACATCAAAATAGATGCAATTTTGCAAATTCAACGGAGCATTTAGAATACACACGGGTGACTGTGGTCAATGATGTCAGATATGACAGCATCCATGTCCAACGTCTTCATTGGATATGACAGCCAATTTTAACAACTTTATTGGCTCAAAAGAGGTAATGAAAAATTTAAAAAAATGAAAATGAATGATGAGTAGGTCTTGGTTAGAGGCCATGCAAGCCCCTTTAACCGATTTGGGCCCGTTATCAACATGCCAAAGAGTGTTCACTTAACAGTAGTATCACAAACAACTTATTTCATCCTTCAAATGTAGCACTTGCTACAAGTCTTACGAAGCTAGATCGATCACGATCTCCATCCACATCCTTTTGTTTGTGTTGAAATAAAAACCTGATATGAATATTTGAGATTATTGTAATAGGATATCTAGCTAAAAAGAAAGTACTTTAGCATATGAAGTTTTCGGTATATAATTTTCCATTTATTTGAAGTTAAAATATTACACCTAGACATATAATATATATTTTTAATCCTATCTGATGTAAATTTTGGTGCCTAACAATAAAGAACTTAGCTTGAGCAAAGGGGCTTTCAAACCTTGTATCTCATAGTCGTAAAGTGAGCCCACGCCTATGGCTTCGTATACACCATTCTTGTCGTGTCTCACCTGTGATAAAAGATGTAGTTTTTAATCATTTAACGCAAAAACCATGACAACTTTTTGATAGAATATACATCATTTAACCATTTAATGGCTGGAAATATAACTTTTTTTAAATTTTGCCATGAGTGGAATACGATTTAGTAGCTGCAATTAACCAAATATGACTTGTTGCCTTACATAATGCAACCCTAATACTGAATAATCTGATCTGTTGCATATGATACGGTAACGGGTCAACTTTTGTTAAATGCAGATTGTATATCTTTAAAAATCAACTTCTACTATGTGTATAGTATATATTAAAAAATGGTGAAGCCTTTTGGACTTCATAAAGAATTTTTGGGAGAGCAATATGGCATAAGTACCATATATAGGACCATTCAATTGAAGAATGTTATTGATTCTACAATGAATATTTTTATGATGCTAAATGTTAATTTTCAACATACATGTTACTAACAAAATAAATAACTAAAAAAATTAACTATTAAACAACAAAAATTATAGGTTTACCAATTGTCCATTGCTATCATGATATCATCCTTTTCTAGCTGCTCCTAAAGTATTCGCTCCTAAAGTATTCCTAAGTTAACCTGCAACGACTAAGTAAATCGATTGGTGCAAAAATTCAACAAAAGATAGAAACACCCAAAACGTTACCGACACAATAAAACCAATTTATACAAAATTGAAAAATAAATTCGATAATGGCTGAAGGTTTATTATATTAATTTCCCGATTTTTATAACAAATTAAGAATTGGATCTTATTCTAGCAAAACTTTTATTATGGAACTTTGAAAGCATGCGATGCAAATACACACAAACAGATACATGCATATGCATACATACATATTTGACAAATACACATGCATACATAAACACACATGGGTTTGTTAGCATAACTCAAGAACCCATTAATTCAGTTCATATATGAAGAAGTTTGATAAAAATTTAGACAAGTGAATCGAGCGAAGCCAAACCGGTCCGTTTTAACGTGTCCAAATTGTCTTATTGTTTATATACATTATTATTTATTGTCTGTTTTAACCTTTACCAGCCCTCCTCTCGCCTCTTCTCAAACGAGTCTCATCAAAAAAGTTGTTTCGGGTGCCAAAAATAGTATTTTTGTTTTTATTTTCACGCCGATGTCTTTTTTATTCTTGTTTATGGTTTATATCTTCTTCCTTATCTACGCCACCCGTTCTTGCTCTTCAAATATATATATAACTACGTAAAATTTAAACGAAATTTCATGAACGTAGAACGACCAAAATGTGTTTTCATGTTCATTTGTTTAATTAAATGAACAACAAAAAATATTGATATTTGTTCGTTTATTAAACAAAGGAACATATGACAATTAATATGAGATGGCACCTAAGTACACCTTACACATTTTAGTTTAAAAAATGTTTTTTTATTCAGTTATAAGAATATAAAATACCTAAGTTCTTACCAAATTCGAAGGGATTGATGGTTCGTCATCATCGTCAACATCGTCTAAGCCTTTTCCACTCATGAGTTCTTCTCTTGAATACATTTTCATGCCAGGTGCTCCTGGCATACCCTCCATTGATTTTAACATCTTTTCCATTTCAGCCTCTTTTGCGGACTTTGGGACAAAAGTTTCACCCGGCTACCGACCCTGAAAAGTTTACACGGTAAAAAAGAAAATGTATTCGAAGCTTTTAGTAGAATAAAATGTGAAATATGGGAGTCTTTAAAAGCATTTTAGTAATTTTTAGTAATTAAAACAACTCAAAAAGACCAAAAACGTTTGATTAATTAGAAGAGAATGAAGCTTTATGTCACGAGTGAGATAATGGATTTACCTTAGGGACAGGCGGTGGCTTAGTACTACATGTTGTAGTGAGATCTTTGCAGAAGTAATTAACCAATGAACTCAATGTAGGCTTCTTTTTGTATATATACTCTGCAACATCTGTGTCATAGTATCCTATAACCTAAAAAAACACCCAAATTATTTTAAATTCATCAATGAAAATTAAGGGATCATCTCCTAAATTATACTTGCACTCCAAAAAGTGTTAAACAAACGTCTTTTTTTGCAATATTTCTTTAAAAATATGATTTGTACCTTTTTGTTGAGGTAGTTGACTAACAAGAACATGCATAGTTGAAACTCCACCAGCTCTATCATACAATGGACTCATGCGTTCAGCTACCGTTCTGTTATTCTCTAAAATGTTTCCCGCACTTATTATTTGTAAATCTTGACCGCTTTTGGACCATTCTTTTTATCTATCAAACCAAAAAGATATCAAATTATTTCCATCATGTAACAATTCCATAACAAATCACAAGAATTGTGCATATAAAATTTATGTGTAGATGAACATGTTCAATCTGTTATTTCAATATCTTTAAAACTATATACAAACTAAAAGCTATAGCATTTAACTGTTGAGAAAGACTGATTTCTTTTAAAGTCGCATCATTTGAAGCAGCCGGGAAGCCTTTAAGGCCTGATATCGGATTCATCAATCAAAGGAAACTTTATCTCTCATGAGTGTTGATCTCCCGACATCTTCTAACTTTATCCTTAACATAAATTATGTGTATCCAAACACCCAAAATCTTATTTTTTTTTAAAAAAAAAAGAAACAACCTTTATGAACTTAATCAGACAATGCAAGCTACTATATAAATAAAAGGTCTTTCTTGTATTCAATTCGTAACAATTTGTTTCAAATCAGCAAAAAACAATTATTTAAAAATAAAAGAAGAAGAACTTACCAATCAATACATGAACAATAGTCAATGACAAGTATGAATTAGTCAATTGAGCCTTAGAATTTGCTGTTAAGGGCAGGAATCAAGAAATTATAATTAGCTTCAACAAAATAAAAAAAACCCACAATCTTAACTTATGAAGTCGGAACTGTCATTACCAATTAACAATCAAACGAAATTGTTGTTATACCTAGGCAAAGGAGGAGATCTCGAGGATTTGGAATTGGGAAGGGTCTCTCCGCTGCTTGAGTTCAGGAAAACTGTCGGTAGGGGTGTTCTTCGGGTTTGTTTTTCAGGTTTCGGGTTTTTCGGGTCGGGTTCTTCGGGTTTCAAAGTTTTAAATCTTGACCCGAAACCTAACCCGTATCTCTCACGGGTTTTTTGGGTTCCGTTAATTCGGGTTCGGGTTTTTTCGGGTTGGGTTAATTGGGTTTCGAGTATCCTAGAAAACAAAACAAAAAATATTTTTTTTAAAACTACAATGCTAAAACTAAAACAATATATTATTCTTTGCTCGTAAGAAAATAATCAAATAATAAACCAACATAACTTAATAAAACAATCCAAAAGAAGAGTAAAACTAACTCGAATAATAATCGTCTTCAATCGTACGTGATTTGGTTGTTCGATTACGGTTACTATTAGTAATAAACAGAAAACATAAATTAACAATAAACAGTCGATCTATAATAGTTGTAATGATAACAATCGATTAGGACCATATTTTGATAAAATTAGTTGCTAAGACTAAGCCTATTATACCTAAAAATATATTTAATTTCAAAACTAAAAGTTTATTCGGGTTGATCCGAAATTTATAAATCAAACCCGAGAACCAACCCAAATTACTTCAGTTCGGGTTCGGGTTTGGGTTTTTTAGGTCGGGTTAGTTCGGGTTCGGGTACATGTTTTCTCGGGTTGGGTTTCGGGTTTCGGGTAAAAGTGACAGCCCTAACTGTCGGGATATATGCTAGTGGAGGAAGGGACAACTCAAGGGATCATCTGCATAATAGCAATGAATGGTGTTTAATTCAATTGAAGTCACCAGATGATGCACAATAATGACTCCAGCCCTAAAACTGAAGTATGAGAATAACAAATAATATAATGAGGGTGATTGTAACGATTGCAATTAATGGAGACCAGAGAGAAATTGATTCTCGCCTGAAACATGACCGGCGGTGAACTCTCATAAATATTGTGCCGTCTTATGAGAGAGAAAGCAGGAAGCTGAATGGTCGCTTATATTTATTATAATGTAATATAGATATACAACGTCATAACATGTCTCTATATAAACCGTTTCATTAAAACTTTGTGAAACAAGATGTTTGTTTTTCACCCATTACAAACAAATATATAAGTCATGTATCTCCGTATCGTAACATAAGCATTCACACGTATATATGTTGCAATTAAATATTTCACTATACTTTGAAACAAAAACAAATATCTCAATGAATTCCTTTAATGTTATAACAAATACTTTACTATGAGTTAAAAACCTTTATTTTCCTAATAATACATCATTCCTTTTCATTCTCCTGAAAATCTCAATGTTACAAATGTATTTTTTATCATATATATACGTTTCAAATATATACGATGAAGCTAAAATTATAAAATGTATATATCCATATACAGTGGAAATAAAATAACGTTATTACTAATTTGTATATCCACGATATACATATATTAATAATTTTATGTAGTTATTTTAAAAAACAAGAATTTAGTTTAAAACAATGATTCGTTTAAAACTAGACAAAATTATTATGAACCTCACCATAAATATATATTACGGAAAGTTTTAATTAATTTGGCAACTTTGTATGTAAAAAATTGTTACCATTAAATTGTAAAGCAATCTTTGATGCAAATGAATTAAATGATTAAATGATTAAAAAATGTTGATGATAAGTTCCTTTCAAGCTTTCAACCATTAGGAAGTTCATCTAAAAGAACCTTCCATGTAAATCTCCATTGTTAAAGATTAATCTAGGCTGTAATTCATAGCCGTAAAAGTATATTTTACTAATTATAAGAAACTATTTTGTCAAGACATCAAGCTTATTAGTGTAAATTAACAACATGATGATGCCATACATCTTAACAACCATAATAATATTATAGATATCTTGACAGTAAAATATTATAAAGATTATTAAAAGAAATTATATAGTTTTACAAATTATATAGCATGAACTGAAAGTATTTTCTTTTAAGTAAGCATATACATATAATGACTATTGGAATCTCTATTTTCAATTTGAAAGTTAACTATCTTTTTATTTTTTTGAACCTAATATAAAATTCACAAACTTACCTGGTAGAAATTTCAAAAAACTTTACAAAAGAATAATTAAATTTTGATACAATTAAACCATTCTTGTATGCATATTAATTAACAACATGTTACTAGATCCATGAATAATTTTTTCATAAACCAATTATATATGTGAAAAAAATTCATAAACCAATGATATTTGACTTATCAAAAATCAGATTACTACCCTATATCGACCGACTCCCCTTATCCTAGTCGGTGTAAAAAATAATATCGAAAAAGAATGAGGTACTTTAGCTTTCTGACTTTTTTCAACCATTAATTATTGTTTTATGAAAAAATATTAATTGTTTTTATTTCCAGTTAGTTTAATAGAAACATAATTTAATCCACTTATAACTCAAAAACGTGCCTCTTATAAATCAAAGACGTGCGTATATGAGTGTAAACATAAAATACAAGGGCTAGTCTTTGTTACCTGAATTATGAATGAAGAACTCGTTTGGCTGAGACGACTGCTTCATCCCTAGCTTTTTGGCAAGCTAATAATTGACTTCCATCTTCTCCTTTTCGTGGTATTTCAATGGGGGTTTTGACCAAAGGTAGGGAGTAAAAAAACGAGCTGAGCAACTCGTGCTGATAACGTGTTGTGAAACAAGGCTAATAGCCAAACATGTGAGAAAGAGATGTAGGGAGAAAGATGATGATTTCATTAATAGGTGTGTCATACAATATGATACAATGATATGCATATATAGGAGAAGATAACTTGGAGAAAAAGCCTAACTATATTTGGTATTGATAACCACAATAATATATATATCTATACTATATTAAAATACATATGGGAAGACAAAAAGGTAATTTCATCAAAAAAAAACTCTTAAATTTAAGAGTTTTACAAGTTAACAAGCCCTATGTACAACTCTCTCAAGCATCCTTATGAATCTTAGATTTTGAGAACCCCAAATATTTGATTCCCGCCCATGTCTTCAAAATGGCAGATTCTTGGTATTCAAGCGGCGCCTCTTCTCTCTTCCATTTTCTTTCATATATGGAAAAACCCTAGATCAAGGAGGTTTTACATATGTGTTTTGGAATGGCTACAAACCTTCACCTGGCAATGTATTATGTTCTTCTCTTCATATTCTTTTGGTGTAATACTTGATGTTGGTTGATTTTGCATATTATAGTATAATTTTATTTAGTGCCTTTTGTAAACCTAGATTTTAAAATATGTTTTCTCTTTATAATTTATAAATTTATCATCAAGAGTTTGATTTGAAATGTTTTACATGCTATGAGTTAATGTAACGATTATTTGAGGTCAAAGTTATACTAATGTTTAAAATTGAGACTCTATGTGTTGACTAATAGTCAACCAATCATATTTTGCAACCCAAATGGTGTGCTCAGTACATTTCATTTTGTATGATTTGTATCAACTTATGTAAAAATATTAATACTTGAAACTGTAGGTGACAAGATTAAATCTGGTGGAAGTTTTACGCCACAAATGGTTACTGTTAACCCGAGAAAGGTGTGTTTCATTTAATTAAAATAGTAACTCATACTATAAACATGCTTTGAATAATTGTCATTTATGTTCTCAGGATGTTACCTCTAAAATCATTTCATTTACTAAAAATAGGAACACCTACTCTGAACATTGCTTTTGAATAATTGTCATTTATCTGCTCAGGATGTTATCTCAAAAATCATTTCATCTACAAAAATTCGCTCAATATGAATTCTGCGACCATACTAAGATAAGCGAAAACAGTTAACTGTTTCAAGCTTTTCGTTTAATGTTGCAAGATAATCCACAAATCTTTCAAGTGTATAACTGGTAATTTTTTTTACTTTGAAGATTTTTATTTATTTTTCGTAACATGTATTGCTGTTAGCTGTCTTATCTTGATTTAGGGGGCTTATGTTTTAGAATTGAACTATGTGCCACTTTTAACTCGGTGTGTTAACGGCCGTGCTCGCAGGTTGTTGGCTTCAACTTGACAAAAACCTGCTTAGACATATTGACAATTTTTACTTAGGTAATGCTTTAGTTTTTAGTATCAAAACACACTCGTGCGTGCACATGCAGGTGTGTTTTAATTATTAAATGTGTTATTTTGACATACTTTCAAAGGTGTTATTTTATTAAGGGTTCTAAGAAAAATGAGTTCTGGGTCCAAACGGGTTTCAACTAAAATAGATTCGTGTTGAAAATAATGGTTTAGATAATTAAACCGTAGAAGGGCTAAGAAATATCATAACACTTTTTTATTCTTGTAACTTTTAAAGTTTCATTCTCTTTTGAATATTTTTGGGGGTGTTTGAGATTCCTTATTTTACCTCCTTATAAGTTATAAGTTACAAAATTATAACTTATGACATATACACTCACAAAACCTAAATTTCTCAAACACCTTATAAAATTATAACCTATAAGCTATAAGGAGGTAAAATAAAGAATCCCAAACACCCCTTTGTATGAACTGAAAATTTTATACATGTTGGTGTAGGTTATTTTCTATAAAAAAGGGAACAACAGGGACCCATTCTGTTGATTGCTTCTCTGCCCCAGCTCTAACAAACTAGTTTTTCTTTCTCACAGAATTAGGGAAATCATTAGATTCTTCTTCCTTCTTTCGGTAACATATACCGAGATAGGCTGGGAAATCCCCCTTCGAAAGACAGGTGGCAACTTGACCTCTAAGTAAGGACAGGAACGCCCGTGCCCAATCAAACACCACAATCATGAAAAGCACCTGGACCGAGACCTAAAGCTGAACCGCTGAAGGAACCTCTTTCCGTTGTTAAAGCAAGTACGCCTTTCAAGCTTTATCACCGGGGTTTGACCGAGTTATTTTTTGGACAATTGCATAGGCAATGTGCATTTGACCATGTCCCAAAGTCTATTATCAGGGAAATGTACAGGTTAGTACGTTACATGTAAGTTATATTTCTAACACACGAAGGCTCCTAAATTAGTTTAAAAAGAAAAAAAAAACTACTATTATTGGAAGAATACATTTGGCTAAATTAAATAGTTCATTTGTCATCTCAAGTTTCTCATATTTCTTGTAAGCAGTTTACAAAAGCAGAGCATATAATTTTTCCTATATTCAATGATGATAGAAACTCGAGTAATGGAAGTGCCTTCATGGGTGGTTTTGTTCAAGGAGGGTTGCTTTTTCGCACACTTAGTTAAATAAAAATTTTAGTATATTCATTATACCCTTATATTTTTTATGAAAGTTTTGAAGAAGGGTATAAGCATCACACAATTAAAATGTGGATATTTGTTATTTTTCCAATGAAACCAGTTTTGGTTTGAATTGAAAGCGGTTTCTTGATCGATTAGTTTTTTATTAATTTATTGATTGGTTTTGGTTCGAATTAGCCGGTTTGGGAGCGATTTCATTGTCTTTTTTTTTTTTACTAATGTCTTGATTGGGTTGTCAATTTTTTTTTGATGACTAATGCATATTGATCCTTTTATATATAACACAAACCGAACTACATCTGGATAATGGGTAAGCGAGCAACAAGCTGCGCCGCTATCCCCTTTTGAATCGCAAAGCCAATTCTACTAAATATAAATCCTTGGTTCCTCGGGCTCTGCGAGTCACTGTGGACCACCTTCTGCACCCGCTCCAAGAGGCGAACCGCCTCGGGAGCTAGGGATCCAAAAGTGTCGAAGGCAAATGGAATGAACACGTGCTGATTCTCCAAACACGATGTCTCATGCTTAGCAACCTTCCTAGACTCCGCTCTCAAAACACATTGTCTAGAATTATAAACCGATCTCAAACCTATGATTTATAATATTGATTCCAAGGGTTGTAGGTTTAGGATAATCGGTTTTAATGTGCACCTCCACTTAAGTTGACTAGGTATCTTGAACTGTAACCTCAGCTGATTCATTGTTGGTGAGCGTTTATCCGAGACCATAATAGCGTTTGGGTGTATTGAATCTGATTATCATTATCTATTATGTAATGTAGGTCTATAAATAAACCGAACAAACATGAATGAAATTGGTAACTGCTCAACATAAACTTGTGACTGGCCAAGTTTATGTGTGGAGTGAGACTGCTAATTTTTCAATCAGATGTTCAGCAAACGATGGTCCCGTGCAACGTGCTGAAGGTATCTTAAACGATTCCAGGCCCAAGCTTGAGCCAATTTTGAAGCCCGGACCAGTTATCTGCAGGTTGTGCAATCGACATTTGATGTATGTTCATGGCTTTCGGGTTGTGTTTATTTTTTTATAAATACAAGTATACTGGTGTGAAACTGGAATTTTTAACTTTGTACTTGTGTTTTGTTGGGGGTCATGGTGTTGTAGGTTGTGTGTATTTACTTGGATAAGTTTTGATGAAATGTTGTAAATATATTTGTTTCTATTGAGTTAATTATGAAGTAGATAGTAGCTATATTTAATTCAAAGTTATAAATCTGTAGGTTATTTTAGAATATATTCAAATTTGGATTTTCAGTTATATTCAGGTTGTTTGGGTTTTAACCAAAATAAAAACGAGTTGCATTTAGTTTGAATTTCGGTTATGGTTTTATAAAAAAAACTTTAAATTCAAACAAACGAAATATTCAATATCTGAACCTGTGTAAATGTGTTTAAACATTATAAATACTTTTATGTTTACGGAATTACGGGGTGAACATGAAACATTTGTTGCCTATTTGTGACTTTGTTTCAGAAATACAATATAACATTCTTGAAGGTATTGGTTCGAATCATTACTTTTAATTTTTTATTTTAATTTTTCTCTATGTAACGAATTGAATCATATTGAGCTCTTTCCTTTTGAAGCGCGCGTGTTGATAACTACTATAAAATATATCACGAGAGAATTGAAAAGTTAACCCAAAACGAGTATCGGTGTAAATTGTCACCGCCGCCGCATCGCGCGGGTTTCCTGCTAACTATGTTTTTCTTAACTATGTTTTTCTTAAACTAAATTACAAAGATAGGGAACCTGATTCGAAAGTAGAGCATTATTTATATATATATACGGATTACTATTCTATCACAAATTTATCCCATATATATTTTTTCCCGAGTTGAATAAAATAAAAAGTAATAAAAAATAAAAAAGAATGATTTGGTTGAATAGTAGATTTGAGGAATTGGGTATGAGTGGCCATCACCACTTTGGTGGGATGGTAAAGGCTTTGGCCTTTTGGTGAGAGGTCCAGGGTTCGATTCCTGGCATTGGCGGTATAATGTAAATAGTAGGAGGAAAGCTTGTATGTTCAAAAAAAAAAAAAAAGGAATTGGGTATGAGTGGTTTTGATAGATAAAACAATTTTGATGATAAAAGTTTTTCTTTTTTGGTTAAAATATATGAATGAAAATAAAGATCCCAATGCAAATACTCTTATACTAATAATCATAAGAGCATTCATAATAAGATTTCCACCAAGAAGTTAGATATTTTTACCATTTACATATCTATGAGGATTTCCATCTCAATCCCAGATTGTTATGATACATGCATCAAGTCTCTAAGTCGACTTTGCTTATATACCCAAACCGAGTAAAGCTAATCCATTATAACAAGATTAAAAATTTACAATAAATAATACAATCCGGTGGCTTGAAAGAATATAGAGAGCAACTAGATAGCTTTTAAAAGTTTCGTTTATATATATTATAGATAGAGGTGAAAAAAACAAGTTTCGAACCCGACCCTACCCACGGATACAATCCAGGCTTTGGGTTTCTCCCCGGAACCGACCCGGACCAAGTGGCCCACCAATACCTGGTGAAAACCCGACCCAACCCTACCCGAAACTCGAAAAAGCCCGGAAAACCCGATCAGACCCAACCCTACCCGAAACTCGAAAAAGCCCGGATTTTCCGATCAAATACCCGGAACGGGTACCACTCGGCCCGATTTTGACTTTTGTTGACCAACCCTTCCCGGTTTCGATTCCTGTAAATACCCTGTTTGTGCACCTCTAGATATAAGATATAGGAAGAAAATAATTAATGAGAAAACAAACAATTTAAATCTCTTGCACGTTCACACCCCTTTTGACAAACCTAGTTGATGCCTTGGAGGGGTAATTCCGTAAGGAACCAATCACGTGTACTTAAAACAACGAAACAATTAGCACTTGGTAACCAGATGCAGATTTTTTTTTCAACTTCCTTTAGTTTCATGCAGTTTAAGATATCACTTCTCCTAACAGAAGGTATCATCAGTCACTTAAATGTCATCTCAAGTCGAGTCAAGTCAGCAATAGCAAATTACCGAGCAACACACAAAACACACACACCCAAAGACACAAACACCAAACCAGATAACCCATCTAGCTACGCACAAACGCCACGGTGGTGACACGGGACCCAACAGATCCTCCAAACGCGAATGTTGGGTAGGTACGTATGTGATCCAAGTAGGAAAAGATAGTAGGGCTTGTGTTTGCATCTGATCCTCCAGTCTCCTGGGCGGTAATGGCTTTACTTTGATTGAAGTTTTCAACTTCTTGCACCAATTCATCTTTCGTATTGTTGCATGAGGTAATCACCTAAAGCAGAGAATAAAAACATTGTTAAAACCATGAGAACCGAACCGCATAATGCATTTGTACATATTGCTTTGAATGTAATACACAAAGCGGTCACATAACCGCTTCTGTTTCTCCTTCCACTACTTCTGGTTATCTTTTAAGCCATGCACTATGTGGTTCACATCATATCGTTGGTTAATAAATAAGTGTGCCTATATATTAATATATTACACACACACACAGACATACGCGCGCACATACGTAGGGGGAGGGTTCTGAACACAGTTTTTTTGCACAAACCGAAACTCCAAAATAACAAAATAAATCACTTAAAAAATAGTTGAAATGCAATGATTATTTGTATCTCCTGAAATTCAATTAAAAAGAGAACAAATTTCGTTTACTTATAAAACCTGCACATGCGCAAGCCATGTGTGTAGGACTGTAGGTAAATGTTTAAAAAAATAATTTTAAAAAAATATAAACTAATTAGTTTGATGGTTTTTATGTATATAGCGTAGACATTTGCATGTAAGAAGTAATAATTTAAAAAAAGATAAACCGTACGACATAGATTTGTTCTTTTTATTCTTGCAATAATTCATTGTTCTTTAATGAAGCTCACACTATATATGTTGAGTAAAGAAGTTTACCACAAGGCCACCAGGAACCACAAGTTTTGAGATGGACTCCCAATACATAATCCTGCAATCAATTAAAATTTATATAAATAAGCATGTCACTTTGACCTTTGGAACTCAAATATTACTATATTAGCTGGCCTTTTAACAGGACCATCAGGATGCAGTCCAATGGCGTCCAAAGTTCCTTTGTCTACTACCAGTTGAAACTTTTTATCCAGCTTTGTTTCAAGAATGTCATCAACCTAAGAACCAAATGAAAAGAAGAGTCAGAAATGTATTAACAATTTAACATTAAAAAGGAACCACCAGGGAAAACACTATTATATCACAAACAGGATGTAAACAGCTATTGAGTATCAACATTACAATATATTATTTTGGTGAGCATTGTGAAAAAACAGCAACTGACCTAGAAAACATGTTAGCAGCTTCTTTCTCACTATAGCCATAAGATTTAGCACAAATACATGAAAAGATCCTAGATTCCTAAGGTAGAGGTAGCAACTTCGACACATTCATGAAAAGATGGGTCGATGTGGGTTATAGTTTATCACCAACAGGCTAGATGGGTTAAGTTTAAAAGTTAACCTAAATTAAAGCATGTCAAACATGTTAGATGTAACCAAGTGTTTTCAAATACTAAAAAGATCCTAAATTGCACTATCGAAAACAAACTGAGTATAA
The DNA here is from genome assembly GCF_021521415.1 of Bidens hawaiensis. Lineage (NCBI taxonomy): Eukaryota > Viridiplantae > Streptophyta > Magnoliopsida > Asterales > Asteraceae > Bidens > Bidens hawaiensis. The sequence continues at coordinate 18,894 of NW_027495183.1, read as the reverse complement.
TATTAATTTCGAAATCATATTAACACATTAGTTGTTGACCCATTTAAACCAATTAATCGTTTTTTATTCGAATGTTAGGCCTGTCATCTTTACACCTTTAAATGATCACATATAGCTTCAATCATGCAAACAAAAGTAAACGAAAATAATCTCTTGCGTAAAAGCACCATTCATGCAGATAAGCTGTATGCAAATCATCTTGATCGCTATATACCAGGGCCCATGAAACATGAAGTCAAGTATTCAACATGAAAATTGCTTGCTGCAAAGACTAAACTAAGAATCACAATAGTGTATTGCATCATACCAAGAACTTTATACTAGCAAATCCATCACGTTCTGCAAGGCTTTGAGCAAGGTCAATTGCTCCTTCACTATAGTCGGTTCCAGTTAGATCAGAGAACCTATAATCATTCACACTAAAAGTTAAGCTCCATACTTTGAGCTGTATGCATGCACAGGGCTAATACAATCATACCAAAAGAAAGAAAGCATAATTTAAATACAAAGCAGTCAAGATAACATAACTGTTCGCACTTCACAACTACAAGCAATAGTTTCTTTTAAGAGCTACATATTTCCAAAAAGATGCCAAAATAATAAGAGAAAATAATCTGCAAAATCAATTGTTTCAATTTTCTGCAGCTGCTATAGCTATAGATTACAATATTTATTAGGGGTGTGTACGGTTCAGTTATTAGCCTCAACCAAATTAACGAATAGGTTTTCGGTTAATTGGTTCAGGTTATTCGGTTAGGGTTACGTTTTTTGGTTCGGTTTGGTTAATTTCCATTAATAATCAAAATCAAACTTGAACTATAAATTTTACTTAGAAATACATGAATTGAATGCATATATACAGAAAATGAAGATACAAAAACAAGAAATAGAGATATAAATACATAAAATAAGGGTACAAATACATAATATGGAAGTATAAAAGCTAAAAATATATGAAAATATGAATTGTTTGGTTAATTCTGGTTAGTTAACCAAGGGTACAACAAAACGATAACCGTTTTTCGGTTAACTTCAGTTCAGTTTATGGTTCGGCTTGGTTAATGATTCGCTTATTGCTCACCCGAAACTATGTGCATATAGAAACCAAAATGAACTTTATAGTCATCAGTCATCACAAACAACAGAGGATGTATGCAAATATTTATTTGTCAATCGTCCTCAAGGGGGTGTGCACATAATCTGCTCAACTAGTTGCATGAAGATGATATCATCAAGGTTTATAAAGGCGGAAACGAGCCTGAGGCGTTTTCCGTCAGACTCTCGAGGCGTAAGCCTCGTGGCGGACCGAGGCGTAAACCTCGAAACATTATTAAAAAAATATATATAATATATAAAAACGCACTTTAACATAAAATAAACATTATGAATATTAAAAAACCTTATTTAGTAATAAAACAAACATCATAAAATAGTTCAACCACTAATTTATTACAAAACAAACATCATAAAGTAGTTTTTTGTTGTGTCTGTCTTGCTGTTGCTTGGTGTTGTAAAAAGAGACACACCAATTAAACCCTAACCATTATACAGTTAAACGACGATGTTTATTAAGTCCACTAACAGTAAATGTTGGGCTGGCCTACTAATTAAGTCCACTAAGCACCAAATAAGTAAAACAAAAGTCCAGAAAATAAAATTTTGGCATATTTAGTATTTCACGACTTCTAGTGAGGCTTAAGCCTCAACGCCTCGGAAAGCCTTTTTAAACCATGGATATCATTACCAGAGATGTGATGAGATGTCAACTATGTGTTTCATAAAGTTGCATACTATTCATCCTTTCGTAATCATATAAAAAGAAACCAAAATACACGAACACAGAAAAAAGAAAAAAAAGGAGAAAAGAAATATACCCCTGCTTCGCAAGCTCTTGAAGAAGCAGTCCATTGCCAGTTCCAACATCAAGTACAGTCCAAGCTGCTAGATCTCTTTCACCTTCACTGCCAAGCTCCGAGTTGTCATTGTCATGATGATTTTGCACTTGCTTTTGAGCAATGTCAACACATAGGCCTTTTGTCCAAGAAGCAACCATTTCCATGACATCAGCACCAAACCTAAAAAACAGAAAAAATTCCCATTCTAGATCAGTAACTCAGTAAGGGAAGCAACTTTTTATGTTAATGTAAAAGCCAAGTTCCAAACACATGTCTAACACTCTAACTGGTAATCAATCAACAAAACTAAAGATAAAAAAATAAAAGCATTCAACAACTTACCATACTTCACCAGCATGACCATGTTCACGGAAATTTGTCAACTCATCCGCATATGCTGTATCCCAGTAACTTTGGAACCCTAGCATTGATGGAATTGCTTCAGCATCAGGCTCTTCCTTGTCAGAACTACAAACACAAAGATACAAATTCAAAAAAAATACAGTACCAGTCACTTGCAGCATAAACAGTGATCACAGGTGTCCAAAAACTCTAAGCAACACAATATCACTAACTAATGTAATAAACAGTTAAAAAATCAAATGTGTAATGTCTATTTGTAAAATTGAATAGCAATTAGACGGCACTTAACATTTCCCCCAATATAATGAATCACACTTAAAACTCAACATAATAAACAAAATGACACCCTTACAAATAACCTAGTCTGAATCCAATAGGGTAATCAGCATAACATCCACTCCATCAGCGGTTATCGAAACCGTAACATCCGCCTAACTTACTTACTAAGTTACACTTAACATACATTACATAAAGCAATATCAATTAACCTAATCGAGCAATAAGGCAAAAATGAGATCTAAACAATCTATCTCCTAATAATAATCAGTAAAGAGTTGCGAAACCTATAATCAGAGGCGGCACGATTCCTGGCAGCAAGAGCCTCAGATGCGTCAGCGTGACGCTGATCTTCGTCAAGCGTACTACCGTAGTCACTTTTGATAGACCAGGAGTCAGCGGCAATAGAGCGGTCGTCATCGGAGATCAGATCGGCGGTTAACGGCTGCCTCGTGGTCTGTGAGGCGTCGGCGTCGTCCGGCGGCAGGCGGATTCCGGCCATGGTGGGAAGCTGGTGGAGTGAGAAACAAATTTTGAAAATGTAGAAAGAAACCCTAGAGAGAGAGAGAGAAAGCAGAGAGATTTGGAGATATTGACTAGAGAGAAAGAGGCTGACGAATAGATGATGGTGAAGCAAATATAGGAAGAAACGATTTCCTCTTCCACGTCGGATAAAGTTGCGTTTTAAACCCTTTATTTTTATACATAATGCATCCATAGTGTTTGTTGTGTTATTGGGGTGAACAATAAACGAATCATTAACCGAAAACCAAAATAACTGAAGCGCACCAAACTCTTCATTTTTATCATATTTTCCAGCATTTTTCATCTATTTAATGTATTATACGTATTAATAGTGTAGTACTATCATTTTCATGTATTTATATTTTCATTTAAGGTACTAATATCTCAGTTTCATATATTTATACCTTCATTTCATGTATTTAAACATTCATTTCATGTATTTTTAAGCAAAAATTTAGCTCGTGTTTGATATCGGTTATTAACTGAAACTAACGGTTCAGTTAATACTAATAATTGAACCGAACCGCGCACACCCCTATTGTATACCATATTACCATGATTAAAAACTTAAAAACTACAATTAAGCTTTATTATTACAACCATAAAAACCGAGTATTGAAAATAATATAAAATATCTTAAAAAAAAATTGTCTTTTTTATGGGAAAATCATCAAAATGATCATATTAACCGATGACTTTTACAAAATAGTTTTAACTTCTCACTTTTATATAAAACTAGTTGTGTCACCCGCCGCGTTGCGGCGTAGCTGGGTTGCCGGGTGGATGTTGGGGTACAAATGTATTATGTTCAGTCCATATTAGTGTTGCTAATATATGCTACATGTACATACATGGTAGTTAATATCCAAAACATATATTTTACTTCTACATGTTAGTTATGGTTTCTGCATTCACATACCATGTGATATTACTACCATTCTAAGTCAGTATACATTGCAAAAAGATATGTCCTTGTGTTGCGGAGTATGTATTTGGTTGTGATATTCCCAAAAAAGCTTGTGTCTCCATGTTCTTCATTGCATGTTTTGGGTCTTTTCTTCTAGATCTGTCGTTTTTTAAATTGGTTAGGTATGATACTACAATTTGCAGGAAAAGGACATATTTAAAACAACTCGAAATAACATACTTCCTAAAATCAAAATAACATAACTTCATACTTTCTAAACCCAAGTTCACCAATATTAACCAATCACCAAACAGCCTAACCTCTTCAAAACAGACAAACAAAAGTATAAAAACGTTCATATTCGCACCTATCGACAACTACCCAGCCCAGCTTAAGTAGATTTGACAAAAATCTCTTCAAAATAAACAAACCAAAACTATAAAAACTTTCATATTCGCACCTATAGACAACTGCCCAACCCGGCTTAACCAGATACATTACGCGATAATAATAATTTAACAACCAAATATTTCTTTTAAGTAGATTTGACAAAAATGCCCTTGATATCATATTTTAGGGGGGGGCAGGCTAATTTTTCAATCAAACTAACCTGTAACTAATTGTGAATCTCTAAATTGATGACATAGCTGCATGTATCAACACATTAGATCGTTCTCGTAAAACATTAATTATAACTACAAATGTGACTAATAAAACAAACTACATATAACGACGTACCGTAAACAACTTGGCTTCCGGTAACCAAGAATCAGTAGCAACAGAAGACCTGTTACAATCAGAACATACGGAAATCCAGATCATTATCCAGAAGCATAAAGCATAATGTCATCAAATATTATAAATTGTATCCTAAAGAGAAAAGAATCCTGCCCATAATCTAATGTGATGAAGGTGAACACCATATTACATATGATTTTATATGAATCTTGGTACCTGGTGTTTGTTCCATAGGTTTCTTGGATTTGGGGTCTAGATATTATGAGTATACCTGTGGCCATTATTATACAGTTTATGTTATTAGTTGCATGTGACGTTTATTTCATCTAGGAAGTCGGAATACACAACGTTTTTGGTGATTTGAGGCTTTTCATTGGCTTGTGGAACAATCAAAATTTTTAATGATTGTGGTGATGTTGCCCTTGACAATGCCACGTATAGTTGTCCGTGTGCAAACACTGGATGTGGTAGGTAGACGCCTATTTTGTCTAGTGATTGTCCTTGGCTCTTGTTTATCGTCATTGCGTAGCAAAGTCTAATCGGATATTGTTTTCTTTTCATTTCGAATGGTAATTCTTTATCTTTATGAGTAAGTGTTATCCTAAGAAGGTAGACGCGACGGCCTATGAACTTTCCTGTCATAATGCGAGTCTCTACTATTGTTGGCAGCAGTTGTGTGATGATCAGTCTTGTGTCATTACATAAGCCCTCAAGAGGATTTAGGTTCCTAAGAAGTATTATTGGCGCGCCAACTTTTAGTTCTAGGATGTGTGGCGGTAAACTGTTAATATCCAGTAGATTTAGATACTCAACAGGGTATAGGGATTCATTGTCATTGTGGTCACCTGGATGCACAACAATTGAGTCGCTTCTGATGTATTTTTTAGTTGCTCCTGGAGTTATATTGAGTATGAATGTGTTTAGGTAATGTACTGTTTCGTTTTTCGGACAAACGATAGACTTGGATGATAATGTTGCGGCTGATGGGTTATGTAAGGTGTCATCGTCATAGATAAATTTGATTAGGTCCTTTAATGCATTTTCATTGTTGGGTACCAGATATTGGGTAGGGATTTCAAGATTTTTGGTACTTTCTGGTTCAGCGGGATCAGGAGTTCCAATATTTCCGTCTCCTATGGCAACCAACCATGACGAAAAAGATGAGATGACATTCTTTTGTTCAGTAGTCAAGTTTGGTCTATGAAGTCGCATGTTCTCTGTCAGCTTGTAGACGGGGAAATGTGGCCACATGTGAGACCTTGGCAATGACGATGCCACTATAGTTGTCTTTGGTTCGTTAGGTATTATAGGTAATGTTTGCCTGAAATCGCCACCAAGTAATACGGATCTGCCACCAAATGGTTGAGTATTATTGAATAGGTCTTTAAGTGACCTGTCTAGTGTCTCAAAACACTTTTTGTCATTCATAGGGGCCTCGTCCCATATGATGAGTGATGTCTCGTGCATCAATTGTGTAAGTTGTGTGTTCTTTTTTATGTTACATGTTGATTGATCTGTCAAGTCTAATGGGATTTTAAACCGAGAGTGGGCTGTCCTTCCTGAAGGCAGTAACAATGAGGCGATACCAGAAGCAGCAACAGCCAAAACAATTTTCCCTGTTATAGGGCAGCAATAATTGTTGTCCATAAGAATGTTTTGCCCGTTCCGCCATGGCCATATACAAAGCATAACGCCTGTTGATCTGATGATATAGCAAGCATGACACGATCATATATCAACCGTTGTTGTTGATTAAGTTGTCGTAAAGAAGACATATGTTCGGTAGCCAAGGCATCTCTGTCATAGTTTTTTTCGTCCATCAGAAGTTTGTTTCGAAGACGTTCTAACATGTTAGCATTTGGCATTGGCAGACCATATTCTTTCAATGATTTTCCTGAAGGAGTTGACTTTAGTAGGAATTCCAGCTGATATAGGACGTATTGGTGTAGGTCGTCTTCATTTACAATGCAGTATGTGCGTTGACCGTCGTCTCCCATTTTTCTCCAATGTTTGTTCCAAAGTTCAACGGGGTTTGAGATATCACAAAACAAAAGCATATTTGTGAAAAGGGTACGCAGCTCTGATGCAAAAGCCCAAAATGATGCTTCTTCTATTGCGGATGACCATTCTCTGTCGTCTCCTAGCAGCCCAAGAACCTCACATGTTGCACGAAATGTTGGATAGGACCGACCATTAAATGTGTGTGCTAGAGACACGAATGAAAACCAGGGACACTTGGCAAAGGTAAACTAAGAAAATCAAGGTACAAACACTCAAACATAGGGTACAACAGTAACAGCATACAGTAAGACATAATTGTATATTTATAAATATTATTTGACTATTGTTTTAGTTAAGAAATTTTTTAAAGTTTCCATACAACATACTCTATTTACGACATATACGAGTCATATAAGCACAAATGTTGTAAGTTTGTGTCAGTTGTGTGCCTGCTTGTCTTTATGTGCCTCCTATAGCCCTATACAAGATGTATAGGTCTGACTCGTATGGACGTATACAGTTTGTATAGGCACAATTGGACAAATTCTTTGTTTTTGTTTTTTTTTCCATTGTTTAATTTAATTAATTAATACTCGTACACAATATAGTCGTTTGGTGATGGAGTGGTTGGTTAAAATGAAACAAGTTGTTTGATGATGGTGCCAAATGACGTTGACACGAGTGTATAAGCTGAGTTAGATGGCGTGTACACGAGTGTTGGTGAAAATTTGAAAAATATTGAGCATAATGAGATATTATGGCATATACGAGGCATATAGGCCTATATGAAGTAGTTCATCCACGGAGAGTTATACGAGATGTATAAATCTTATACGAGACATATAGTTTATCCACGGAAACTATACGAAGCATATAGAGCCTATACAAGGCATATAGGGCCAGAAAGAACTATATGAGACATCAAGGTTGCGACAGTGATTTCTCCGTACGACTTGTATAGGCACGGAATGTCTATACGGGTCGTATAGGCCTATACAAGTCGTAATGGTATGTACAAACACCATGGAGGTGATTGTGTGTTTTGCTGATGATCACCGTAAAACAACATATATCTTGAGAGTTTACTTGGAGCCTATAATCTAATTATATGGCCAACTCTTTTGCGGCTCTATTTCACTACTGCATCAGAATGATCTGTAAAGATGCTAAGCAATCTGAAGGTAGTTATTTGTTGCATTGTTAATTGTTTCTTATGTCTTTTAACTTTTTAGACCAGAACAAACTTTTGTCTCTGCATCATTACAAGCTTACAACTTATCTATAAGCTTTTCTTGAGCTGTAAAATTGCGTTATGTATTTTTCCATCATCCATATTTCCAAATAATTTTTAACACGCAGAGTCTTATTAAGGAGCAATGTTACATCAAGAAAATAATCAAGAAAGTGTGATCTTTTATTAATTTCAAAAACTCGGACCAGTACAGGTATAAAACTAGTTTCCATTGGTCCAAATACAGAAGTTAATAGCCTTAAAAGTGCACCTCCTCGGGCAAAAAATGGGCTGTTACCCGCAAGGAATAATGCGTGAAAGAAAAAGCTCAAGCGATGCCACAAATAAGTGTATCATAGATTATAACATAATAATCAAAATTAATAAACTACGCGTTATCCTTGGCGATCTTCTCAGCCTTAGCAATCACCTCATCGATTCCTCCAACCATATAAAACAATTGCTCAGGGAGATCATCGTACTTTCCATCAAGAACACCCTACGCGTATAATGTTAACAAAACATCATAAACATATTTGATATATTTTATAATAAACATTGAAACAAGTTTTATTGATTGAACGTTACCTGAAAGCTCGCAACACTTTCTTTAATATCGACGTACTTCCCTGGAGCGCCTGTGAACACTTCCGCAACATGGAACGGCTGGCTCAAGAAACGTTGGATCTTACGAGCACGTGAAACGTATTAAAGAGAATATTATTGAAAATAATATGCATGTAAATTAGCAGTTTCCTTTCTTATATTATATGTATTTTTAGATAGGATTTGTGATGATTATTGACCACCGTATTATTTGCCTTGACTCTCTCAATCATCGGTCAAGGTTGTTGTATTTTGGCTTATTTAAGCTATTGTAAATTGTGAATACAATATACTCTTAATCATTCAATCAATCTCTCATAAAACGGTCATTTTGTCATCTTCACTAAGCTCATCCATTCCTAAGATAGCAATAATGTCCTGAAGATTCTTGTACTTCTGGAGAACTTCTTGCACGCCACGAGCCGTTTTATAATGTTCTTCACCAAGAATACGAGGTGAAAGCATTCGAGATGTTGAATCCAATGGATCAACAGCAGGATAGATCCCCAGTTCTGAAATCTACATAAACCAAAATATATAAATTAGTATTTATTATATTATAGTATTATACTATAATGTATTTATTGTACTCTTATATATAGTTGATTATTATGGTACCTGCCGTGAAAGCACGGTGGTGGCATCCAAATGAGCAAAAGTAGTTGCGGGGGCGGGATCAGTCAAGTCATCTGCGGGCACGTAGATGGCTTGCACAGATGTAATGGAGCCTTTCTTAGTCGTGGTAATACGCTCCTGAAGGCCTCCAAGATCCGTTGCTAACGTCGGTTGGTACCCGACAGCAGATGGTATACGTCCCAACAAAGCCGACACCTCGGAATTGGCCTACATATCAAAATTAACAAACATGAAACTAAAAGTTACAAGCCATAAGCGGAAATGAATTTTTTGTATCATTAATAAACCTGAGTGAAACGGAAAATGTTGTCGATAAACAGAAGCACATCCTGGCCTCCAGCATCACGGAAGTGCTCGGCGACGGTGAGTCCTGTGAGACCCACACGAGCACGAGCACCCGGAGGCTCGTTCATTTGACCATACACAAGAGCACACTTGCTTTCGGATTGTTGGTCTCCGAGCTTAATCACACCACTTTCAATCATTTCTCGGTACAAATCATTTCCCTCACGAGTTCGCTCGCCAACACCAGCAAACACAGAGAAACCACCATGAGCTTTTGCTATGTTGTTGATTAGCTCCATGATAAGCACTGTCTTCCCGACACCTGCGCCACCGAACAACCCGATCTTCCCACCTCGTTGATACGGAGCAAGTAGATCCACAACCTACAAGCCAAAAAGGCAAAAACAAATACATGAACGTGAAACAATTAAAGATTATTATTATTATTATCATTAGTGTGAATAATCACCTTGATTCCGGTGACTAGGATTTGCTGTTCGGTTGCTTGCTCAACAAATTCTGGAGCTTCACGATGAATAGGAAGATAGTGGTCCGTTTCTTTGATATTTAAACAATCGAAAATGGTTAGTAGTTAGTTTGAATAATAAGTTCATGCATGCTTAACAAAGGGAACGTACAACATGGAAAATATATGGAATTCATTTCTTGAATATATGAGAAATGAAATGCTTCAATGACTTCTAGGATATAGATGAAACTATTTTGATTTCTAGATGATTTGTCATTTGAAATGACGGATCAAAACATTGTTGTAGGGTATCTTAGGGATTCTCTGCCAGGTTGGTTAATTCTCACGTGTTCCGTCATTTCAAATGGAGGAACCGGTAAATTAATAATTAGATTGTACCGGTCACATTTTATGGAGCATTTAAGTTTGACTATACACCGTTCATGATCCACCTGCCTGTGTTTTTTATAGTGTTCCTTCATTTGAAATGACATAAACTTACCAGACAAATACGTGCACAGTATTCAACGATGTTAGAATCCAAATTTTAAAATGACGAATCATTTTAAAACCAAAACATTTTCATCTTTCTATCAAGCATATGAATTTCTTCCATTTTCAAAAACAAAATAATAATAATAATAATAATAATAATAATAATAATTCAAAATTTATGCCTTACTTAATTCACCCCTATGATCAATAGCCTCTCCGATCACATTAATAATCCGACCAAGAGTCGGCCTGCCAACAGGAACCTGTCATAAACACTTGACAACATTAATAAAATCAAACAATGATTGAACTGAATCTTTAACGTTAAAAATAAACATTTGACAACCGGAACAGGTTACAAAACCATTATAAATGCATCAATACACCAGTTTGTTAATCATTGTATTTATAGAGAACACCGGTTTGTAGCCCGTTGTAATTACTTAATTACACCGATTGTTTGTCCGTTGTAAGTACTTTAATAACAACGGGTTAACAACACATTGTATCATGTTCTATACGACGGTTAAGAGCCCGTTGTAAATAAAGCTCTATAACGGTTACCAGCCCGTTGTTATTATGTGATATATACCGGCTACAAACCGTTCTAATATCTTCTAGGATATACACCGGTGTGAAAACCGTTATTATAATTTGCAACGCCTCAATTATAACGATTTTGAAACCATTGTGTTTACGCTTTTTTAAACATTTTAAAATGGTCATTTTCTGTACCAGCGAACCATAAACAGATGATCATATATAAGCTTACAAGAATAGGTGAGCCAGTATTAAGCACTTTCTGGCCTCTAACAAGCCCTTCAGTCCCATCCATAGCAATCGTCCTAACCACATTCTCTCCCAAATGCTATGCCACCTCCAACACCAACCGTGTCGGGTTATCCATCACCTCCAACGCCGTCATGATAGGCGGCAACCCATCTGCAAATCTCACGTCCACCACCGCACCGATCACCTGACAAACCTGGCCCAAAGCACCCTTACCCGAATGCTCATCCGTTACCTTTCCCGTAGCCTTGGAAGAGTCCGGAGACGCCGGAGCCACGGCGGCAGCTGTTGCGTACCCCGCCGTGGCTGCACGGTTGAGCAGAAAACCCACCGGAGAAGGACGGAAATGACGTGTGCATGGGATTGGTGGGGTGTGGGATTTGGTGAGTGGTGTTGGTGGTTTGATGCGGCGGAATATGGAGGATAGAAGCCTCCGGGAAGCCATGTCTGATGGGTAAGTACGTAGTAGAGGTTAAATTGTTTGTGACAGATTGAAATTAAATTAATTAAATGAAATGAAATGAGTTTTTTAAGGAAGATGGTGAGTGAAATACTGGGGTGAAGATTTATTCAGAAGGCTGAGGTTCGTTCTAGTTTTGCTTTGAACACGGTATTCCAGCCGAATTTCGGACTGATTTGTTTTGGTTTTTCAAAAACAAACGTTTCATCCCTTTGCTTTGATACCTTTCTCATTCTTGCACACAAAAATAATTAATATTATTTTTGAGTTCTAAAGAATACATCAAAATAACGTGACAGAAAACATTTAAATTTGAGGGTCGAATATATATGTTAGATTTAGGCTTTCGGATTAGAAGAAGCCCAACCAAATTTTATAACCAGAAGGTCTATGTATTTTTTTGTGTTTGTCATTGTAATCTAAGCATCTAGTTAATTTATACTTAGAGCATCTCCAATACAAAATATATGTTTTGTTTCAAACCACCAACTCAGCATGCCGCATCAGATTTTAAACCAATCTACAAAAACTTTTATTTCTACTCTAGTGATTATTACCGGTTTGTGTTTCAAACTGTCACCTCATCACCTACTTTTCCTTTTATTTAATCTAAATCAATATATATCTTGTATAATTAATTATTCTGTATTTCATATATATTAATTACATTAAATAATAAAAAATCAATTACAAGAAAAAACACATTTTAAACCTAAACTTAAAACATAAAACATTTTTTAAAAACACACCTAAAAACATATTTAAACCTCCATCCTTGGGGTATTTATTTGTGTGATATATGTGAATGAAAGTGTGTATACATGTATGTATATATAGTGTATTATATGTTTTTTCTATTAATAATTTAATAACTTAAAAAGACGGAAAAAGGTAGGAGTTGAAATTTATACCTCCATAATAAATTACCCCATCTTTAAATGCTGGTTTGTATTTCCAATACATTTCACTTTTAGCACACACCTTCAATGAGTCAAGACACTTATGTTGAATTTCAAAACAACTCTATGTGAAATTCAAAACACCCAACTGGAAATGCCCTTAGTTATTCATATGGCATATTGTTCAAGAAAACGATCGAGAGAAACATATGATTCCACTAATATATCATCAATTTATTTGGCAAACGTTACATGTATTTTTATCAAATTTTTATACGGTACAATGTGTTATGTTTTCATGTATAAGAAATGCACTCTCCGTGATAAAACTTTCTTTAAAAGTTTTGTGAAAAATTAATTTTATTAATTTATGTTATATATTATAGATTTAAAGGTCAAACTTTGATTGCGACTGAAAAGCAATGCTTGCTTCTTACAAATGAGTTTACAAAAAGGCTGATTAATTATAAACTTACCACCTTAAAGTTTTTTCTCTTTTTTTATCATTTTAATCAATCATATTATACCACGTGAACCACTAACATTTTTAGTTTTATTTTTGTCATTCTTCTTAACTGTTAAGATACGTTTTCTGATATAGTATCAACCTGTTATTGTGACACACTTATTTTTATCTATATATCAATAATTTTTGTTTTAAAAAGAGTTAACAATGGTAATGCATAAGTGACTGAAACATAAGCATACACATTATCAAAACTGCATCACAGTTTACTATTTTTTTTTTGGTTTTTACATAAAATGATACCATATACACCTCTTGCCATTATAACTAACATTTCAACACGAATATTTTGATGTATACATATTTTCCATGAGTTCCTGTATATCTTTAAAAAATTTAAACATAGCCCATGGTTAACGAAGCACACGAATATGCAGTGTTGTGCGGACAAAATTGCTACTTTGATGACAGTTTCAAAATAGGGGTGTTCTTAGGTCAATCATGAAACAAACCATTAGTAACGATTTTTTATCATCGAAAATTTAAATTAAACCGTTAAATTTTAAAACCGAACAATTTGTCGATTTAGTAGTTTGGTTTCACGGTTTTTTATGGTCATATACAAAACTTTTACCACTTTTGACGCCATCAGTAGAACCACCCACTGACACCAGCAGCCGCCTGTCGTCTCCACCGTCTCCGGCTAACAATTATGAAAAACTGACGCCTTCCTGTTACTGATTCACTGTTATGAATTAACCTCCACACATAACACCAAACATGACATCATCATCATCATCTTCACCACCCCAATCCAAAACCCTAACCCTAGACTCCACAACCACCATTCCATTTCCCGCCAATTTTCCACCCAATAAACTCATCCCCAAAACCAAATTCATCATCGACGGCTTCCGATTCTCCGGCCACCACTCCACATCCTACTTCCTATCACACTTCCACTCCGACCACTACGCCGGACTCACCTCCACCTGGTCCCACGGCACCATATACTGCTCACCAGTCACCGCCCGCCTCGTTATTCAACAACTCCACGTTTCCCAATCACTCGTCGTACCCTTACCGATGTCGAAACCGGTTTCGATTGACAATTGTGAGGTTACTTTAATTGATGCCAATCATTGCCCTGGTGCGGTCCAGTTTTTGTTTAAAGTTGTTGCTGATGATGGGAGTTGTCACCGGTATGTGCATACCGGTGACTTTCGGTATTGTGATTCGATGAAAACCGAGTCTCCGTTGAGTGAGTTATCGGTGCGGATGCGGTTTTTTTGGATACGACTTATTGTAACCCGAAATACGTGTTTCCGTCACAACAAGAGTCTATTGATTATGTGGTTAATGTGATTAATAAATATGATAATGGTAATGAGAATGAGAAGGTTTTGTTTCTTGTTGCTACTTATGTTATCGGGAAAGAGAAGATTTTGCTTGAGGTTACGCGTAGATGTGATAGGAAGATACATGTTGATGAACGGAAGTTGGGGATTTTGCGTACCCTTGGGTTTGGGGAAGATGGGGTTTTTACTGGTGAGGAATGTGAGAGTGATGTTCATGTGATCGGGTGGAATGTTTTGGGTGAGACGTGGCCGTATTTTAAACCGAATTTTGTGAAGATGAAGGAGGTTATGGATGCGAGAGGTTACTCTAAGGTGGTTGGGTTTGTGCCGACGGGTTGGACGTATGAAGTGAAGCGGAATAAGTTTGCGGTGAGGACGAAAGATTCGTTTGAGATACATTTGGTGCCGTATAGTGAACACTCGAATTATGAAGAGCTTAGAGAGTATGTAAAGTTTTTGAGACCTAAACGTGTTATTCCGACTGTGGGTGTGGATGTTGAGAATCTTGATGGGAAGCATGTTAATAAAATGCTGAAGCATTTTTCTGGGCTGCTTGACGAAATGGCCATTAAACAAGACTTCTTGATGGGCTTTCATCGTGGGCCTAAGGAAAACGTGCAGGAGCTCAAAAAAGAAGAACAGGTATTGTTAACCAACAAAGAAATGGATGAAATGATACAGGAACTTAATGATTGCTTGCCTGGTTGGGTCACTAGAGATCAGATGATGGATATTATAAACAAAGCAGGAAAAAATGTTGTTGACGCAGCTTCTTATTTTTATGAACATGAAACCGAATATCATGAACAGGTTGTTACCAGCACCCCTGTTTCTGTTTCGCAAGAAAGCTCGGTTGAGATAGTTAAGCAGGTTATTGCCCATGCTTCATCCACCTGCACACCCGTTAAAACCTTTTCTAAAAGCTTTGCGTCATGTTCAAGTCCTGCTAAAACTATATTAAAAAGTGAGGTTAGTCCTTCAAGTAAAAGAAAAAAACCATCCAGCACTAAACAATTAAGTAAGAAGAGCATTTCTCCTAGCCAAAAGAGGAAGACGAGTGAAAGTAAGTCAAGCAAGAAACCGAAACTCGCTTCGCAACTTGAATCCAGTGGGCCAAAGCAGCATACATTAACTAAATTCTTCAATAAGGTTTCACGTACAGTCGAACAGCCTCAAAATGATGAAGAGGTGTTGCCAGATACTGTCACTGCACTTTACAAAGATGAGGTGGAACAATTTATTCAAATTATAAATGGCAGTGAGTTGGTGCGTGGTTATGCTACCACTATTTTAGAGGAAACAAAGGGAGATATTAATAAAGCTCTCGACTTGTATTACACCAAATCTAAAGATAAACAAAGTGAAAGTGATAAGAGTTTAGATCAAAGTAGCTGCTTTGTTGAAGGCACTGAAGTACCTGTTAAAGATAAGTCCTGGTCCAAGCACTCAAAAGAGTCTTTGACACCTCAACCGCCAGCTGACAATGTTGCTCCCGATCTTGTATCACTACCACCTGAGAAGTATTCTCCCGCAGACCATGGTTGGTCTTAGTTACTGTTGTAAAGGGTTGATTATAATATTACATTGTTTACCACACGTTATATATCAATGAAACATGAATGTTTTCAGAAGCAACCATAACATTTAAATGAGTTATTAACTTACTTATATAATACTAAGATTTTAACCCTGCAGCCTGCTGGAAAAAAGACCAGTCTGCTCCCTATCTACATCTTGCTAGGACATTCAGTTTGTTGGAAGACAAAAAAGGAAAACTTAAAGCAACATCTATGCTTTGCAATATGTTTATGGGGTTCGTTACTGTACAAGGCATACATTTGGTTTTTCAATGATTTTTGGTGTCCTTGTATGCAATGTTTCTTTTTAAACAGCTTGCTACTTTTGTCACCAGAGGATGTACTGCCAGCTGTGTACTTGTGCACACACAAGATTGCACCTGACCATGAGAACATGGTTAGTATGCCTGCTAGTATGTAATTATGCAAATACACCATTTCTCGAACACTATATATGTGTTAATATTGTTTTAAACACGCGGGCGTCGCGTGACAGCTATTTTCATGTGATTATGATGCAGGAACTGAACATTGGTGAAAGCGTTGTGAAAGCAGCATTGGAAGAGGCGTGTGGTACAAACAAGTCAAAGATTCAGGATTTGTCCGACAAGTTAGGTGATCTTGGTATGTGATTATGATTGTCTATCCTGAATTTTTTTTTTGCCTTGCGTTTGCTAAATAATCTTTTTGAATAAGGTGATGTTGCTCAACTTTGTCGTCAGACACAGAGATTACTTGCACCTCATCCCCACTTTCAATCCGAGGTGTTTATTCAGTGCTTCGGGAGATAAGGTATGAAATTCATATATTACTATGATGTGTTCATCTGATTAGAAATTATCCACTGATTATTACATGTTAATATAGAATTGGTCGGTGTGCAAACAGGTAGTGGAAGTACTATGAGAAAGAGAAGCCTCATTGTTAATCTAATGAGATCTTGTAGAGAGATGGAGATCAAGTTTATAGTCAGAACATTGGTAAGTTTTTTATTGAAAATTTTGATTATGACATTTTTGTATCCTGACACCTTGAAAAATTTGAGTTCAAGTTTATAGTAACTGGTTGGTCGTTACAATTCATCCTTTGTCTCTGATCATGCAACATCTTCAGACTTCTATGTTTGGATTTCTTCGTGATGTGTAGGTTAGGAATTTAAGAATCAGGGCCATGATGAAAACTGTTCTGCCCGCATTAGCTCATGCATTGTTATGAACTCTTGCCATGGAAAAACCATAGAAAATCTCAAAGAAACGCTTCAGGTTAGTTCTTGAAATGATTCTAGGCTTCGTCATTGGTTCAAATTTTATCAGCATGCTCTACTGTCGTCCTCTTTTCTATTAGGGTCTATCTGCAGCGGTTTATTAAAGCATATGATATACTCCCAAATTTGGTAACTTCCCCTTTTCGCATTGGATTTATTATCTACTTTAGTTGATTGCTATAGTTATTCAGACACTACATTATTTTTCAGGATCTGCTCATTCCTTCTGTTATGGATAAACGGATAGAATTTTCTTCAGAAACATTGTCTATGGTTCCTGGCATACCAATTAAGCAATGCTGGCAAAGTATACACAAATTGTTCTTTTTTTCATGAAAGAATTGTTGTTATGTTTATATGATTGTGGTTTAATGTTAGTGTGAATTAACAGAGTTACTAATGGAGTCCCTCAAGTGTTGAAGCTTTTTCAGGGGAAAGCACCTACCTGTGAATTTAAGTAAATTTTGATTGTTCGGTTTAAATATTTGATAATGCATGTCTAATCATGAAAACAAAAAAGGAATATTTATAAGTCTGCTTATCTGTGCTATAGATATGATGGTCAGCGTGCGCAGGTTCACAAATTAGCTGATGGATCTATACGTGTGTTTTCACGGAATGGGGATGAATCAACATCTAGATATCCAGATGTAATAAGTATAATAAATGAGGTCTGCAAGTCTGAGACTATTTCTTTCATAATTGATGCTGAGGTAAGTGTTTATATTGAACCTGATATCCTTATCTTTAAGTTCTTAAGTTCCTTATTCCATACATAACATGTAGTTTATTTTGGTAAAATCTTGCGGTTGCAGGTAGTTGCTGTTGATAGAAAAAGTGATCCTAAACATCGATCATTCCAAGAACTATCCTTCCCGCGATAGAGGTGGCAAAAATTCTGTAATTACAGTAGATAACATAAAGGTATCTGGCTTTCTTCTTTTTTTTCTTTTTTTAAAAAAAGAAATACTATTCATATAAGTCTGTCTTTTGTTTCTTTTATAAAGATACTATTAGATAAATGTTTTTTTAAGCATCGTTTGGTTATGATATAACAATTTAACTTTTTTTTGGATTTTTTTTTGTTTGGGTTCTGTCTTGTATCTACGAAATGCCTGATATTGTTTGTTTGCAGGTTGATGTATGTGTATTTGCTTTTGATGTCATGTTTGCTAATGGAGAACAGTAACATTGAACTTTAAAAATGATGATGATTAGAACTTAATGTGTGGCAGGCTGTTGGGTTTACCTCTGCGTCAAAGACGAAAATGTGAGATTACCGATCTGTATCTGCAATTATTCTTCTAACAAGGCCTAATGTTATTATTCTGTTAAATCTCAGATCTGAAAGATAGGATATTTGTTTGGTGAAGAAAAGATAGGATATTTTGAATATTCCAAGCAAATAACAGTGAGGATCTTGTCATTATGTTAGCCCTGCTTGCGGTGCGCACATATGATGTATATATGTGTGAACCCTCGGGTGGGCAAAAGTGAAATTGCACTAATTTTGACGTTATTTTACTAATCTCGTGAAAATAACGTTAAAAGTGACGGACGGTTAATCAGGCATCATGTAGTGGCGTTGATAGCTGAAAGATAAGGGTACATGCACCGATCAGCTGGTGTCCCGATGATTGAGTGCTATGTGCCT